>NC_071256.1:8748229-9048229 GCF_023375685.1 Ictalurus furcatus
GTGGCAACCTGTGAAGCTCTGGTGAACTCCATGCCCAAGAGGGTTAAGGCAGTGCTGGAAAATAATGGTGGCCACACAAAATATTGACAGTTTGGGCCCAATTTGGACATTTTCACTTAGGGGTGTACTCACTTTTGTTGCCAGTGGTTTAGACATTAATGGCTGTGTGTTGAGTTATTTTGAGGGGACAGTAAATTTACACTGTTACACAAGCTGTACACTCAATACTTTACATTGTAGCAAAGTGTCGTTTCTTCAGTGTTGTCACATTAAAAGATATAATCAAATATTTACAAAAATGTGAGGGGTGTACTCACTTTTGTGAGATACTGTGTGTGTGTGTGTGTGTGTGTGTGTGTATGTGTATATATATATATATATATATATATATATATATATATATATATATATATATATATATATATATATATATATATATATATATATATATATATAATATATACACACACACACACATATGTGTGTGTGTGTGTATAAAATAATGATTGTCTGTGTGTTTGTGTGTGACAGGGAAAACAACACTGCTAGCTCTCAGGAAAACACTACCCATAGCCTCTTGTCCGCAGCGGCTGCCCCAGCTTGCTCTCCTGCCATGCAGCCCTCTGGCGAAGTCAGTCTGCACCACAACAATGCCAACGGAGGTACATCTGCCCCTGGCACCACCATGCCCAGCCGGGTTGCACCTCCCCAGCAGGGCAGTAGCCTGTCACCACTGGGCAGCCCTCTCACAGCCACCCCTACCTCATTCACATCTCCCCGGCCTCCCCGAGCCAGCCCAGGCCTGGCAAACAGCCCACGTGTCTCAGGCCACCCTTTCTCACCCCCCACACCTGGCATTCACTCTCCTGCTGGCACACTGGCACGGCAGCAATCAGGTGGTGATGGTATCCCTTTCTCTCTCCCTTCCCCACTGGCCAGGCAGACTCCCACGCCCAGCAGCTCGCCTGCACGTCCACCTCCGGCTAAACCGCCTGAGCCGTGCCACAACGATGAACCTAGAAGTGCTAACCCCAAACTCAGCCAGCTTCTGGATGGCACCTCAGACCACGAGGCCTCACCTGCCTCCCAGAGTCGTTCAGCACCACCTGGCCAATGCCCAGCGTCCCACAGCACACTCACGGAGCGCCACAAGATCCTGCATCGCTTGCTCCAGGACAGCAGCCCTGCCGACGGCACCAATGAGCCCGAGATCAAGAGGGAGCCGCCTGCAAGCAGCCCGAGACCCGGCCTGGTGATGCCATCTGCCATAGGAAACTCCAAGCAGCAGCAGGACCACCAGCTGCTGCGCTTCCTGCTTGACACAGATGAGAAGGACCTGGTAGACCTGCCCCCACCTGCAGTGCTAAGCCTAGAAACAGTGCGAGTCAAGGCTGAGAAGAAACATGGAGACAAGAGTGGGCAGTGCAGCGCTGTTAGTCCTCCTTCTCCAGCAGTTACATGTTCATCCAAATCCAGTGATAAGCCCAGCCCGGTATGAACACTCACACATTTTTTTTTGCAAAGGAAATGAAGGCCATTTTGTGTTGCCATTATGTTGGATTGCTGTTATGTGTTTAAAAAATTAGTTCCTCTTCAATTTGGTAGCTTTTCAACCAACGTTTTTGGCATTTAGGCATTGTTTAGGCATTACTAGCACTAAATGCAGGTTTGTGAAGAACAGATTTAGAGCTTAAGCCTGTAAGAGGTGTTACAGGTTGAGATAGATACTGTATATTCATTTTAACTCATTGTGTTCATTTGTACTTTACCCCACTCGTGTTAATAGTGCACTCTGATGTTGGCTAACCTTTGCTCTCCCATTCCCCTACATTCCTGTTTGTGTACATCTCTGCGTATGTGTGTGTAGCAGTTCCCCAGTGCTGATCTGCATACACTGAACCAGGTACTGCCCACCCTCAGGCCTGTGGGAGAAAAGTCAGTGGAGGAGCCGGGGCTGCCCCAGCAGGGTGGTGACAGTGTTCCCATCGGAGTGAGCGTGAAACATGAACCTCCTGGAGTACCCGGCCATGGTGAGGATGCCTCGTACTGCCAAATAGCAACACACAAACAACATCATCACTGTATATACAAAACATCAAACTGCAAGTGCATATAATTATTTATTTATTTTTTAATGTGTAATTCTTTGTGAAGTATTTCCTGTTGTTTGTTATTGTCCCAGTTCCTGTCGCTGTTTAGTGAAGTCTTTGTCTCATTTAAATGGTACATGGAAATGTACACAATACTATAAATATTGCAAATAGCATGATACATTTCCACTGTGTACTATGAAGGGAAATAAATATGTACTGTAATGTAAATATATAAATATTGTACTTATAAATATGAACAAAAAGGATGCATTCATAAGCATGAACAAAGATAAGTAGATGCATGGAATTACAAAGAGAAATTCACATAAACAAGACAAAACTTTAGGTTTAGTCTACACTCCGTCTGTATTTAAATGGAATAGCGAATGCACCTAATTTATTTTTCATGAAGATCATAATTCTGTAGTTTTGTGTGAAACACTTTTCTGAACGAGCTGTTATGTGTGCAGTGTTTTCCGATGGCTCTAGTCTCCAGAGTCCGTCTCCCTTTGACTTCTGCAGTCCCTCCACACCCACCCAGGGTCAGGGTCCGGGCCAGGTACTGGGGCAGGCTGACCCCTTTCAGCTACCCAAGGAGAGCAGTAGCCCCTTCAGTGACCCCACCAGCATTACCATATTCAACACCAACACAGGTCCAGACTTCTCCCAGTTAGGATTTGTTGGACCTGTATTTTATTTTGTGTTTTTTTTTTTTTTTTTTTTTTTTTTTTTTTTTTAACACTGGCTGCTGCTGGTTTTTTTGGGTTTTTTTAAGTTCCTGTGTGGTGAGAATGATATTGTGAATAAGTTTCCAGCTTTGTTTTTATTGATATAGGCCTGGCTAAGCTGGATGTCCCCGAGTCACAGCAGTTCCAATCCATGTCCCTGGCTGAATCCATGGCATTTGATGGCACTCTGGGGAGCCATGCACATGCCCCTCTGTCCTCACCTCAAGAGTGAGTGTGTGGGTGATGAACTAATGGCCTGATTATGGATACTGCACCTGATAAAGTACATCATAAAACAGTGAAATGTGGCATACGTGTTGTCTTTTAGAGAGATATGTTGAGTGACTCCTGTCTCACACTTGTACACCAGGGATGTACAGAGGGGGGCTCTGGGGGCTCAAGCCCCTGCCCTTTTTCTAAATTATTTAAAAGTGCCCCTCTCAACATTAGTTAATAAACAATTGTATTATATAAAAAGCATTTGAATTCAAATTAACATGAAAGCGTGCACAAAACAGTAGCAAATGAATCACAAGAAAGTCTGAGAATTTACTGTCCTTATCAACATGGGTGAAAAAAGGTGAGCTAATATGAGACAGATAGTTGCAAAAAAAGGCATCATATGTTTATAAAGAGTTAGGCTTGCTGTGATAGTCTGTGTTACAAGGTGTTCTGTTCGGCCATACCCTTGGCCCTTGCAGCACCGCCCCCACTGTCGTTTTGCTTTTTTCATATAAATAAAAACCGTTTAGTTCAGTTGGAGAATGTTCAACGGACGCTATAAACTGAATGCATCTGCTCCATTCAGCATGAGCTGCAGAGTCACAGCACAGAATAATAACGAACTCACTTTTCAAGATCATGAATATAGTTATACTATATACATATAGTAATTTGCCCCTTGTTAACTAAAATTGCAAATTTAGTCCTGTAGCCTAAGTGATATGAGAAAACTGTAATATAAGATCATTAAAATATCAATTTATCTTTTTAAAATGAAATTTAGAAGGCAAAAATGACCAGCTTTGAGACTAAAAGGCCAGTTCAGCAAGCTGCAGTTTTATGGAAATAAAAGTGCTGCTGCCACATGTAATTTTGGGAATGTAAAATTGGGAAATTAATAGTTTTACTGACATTTACAGTAAGTGACATACAGTGGGTGTGTACTATCCACATTTGTGGATGGTAATACTTTAGTTTTCTTTGGATTCATCTCTCCACCAAAAGTTGCTGTTTTGTTGTAATTATTTCTATGAATGTAAAAATAAAATACCATTAGGTTATATTAGGAATGTCATTCTCATATTTATTATTATGACCACACACAGTCTGCTTACAGTGTCTACCAAGGTGATAAGAATATGTAGTTAAATTAAAGTAGTAATGTAAAATTAGCTCTTATATAGCCCTTTTTCACATTTGAGCCCCTGCCCCTGAGAAATTCCCTGCACGTCCCTGTTGTACACCACTTCTTTGGTTCCTCATCCAATCTCAGGCAATGTGTTCCGTGTCCCCTGGATGAGATGCTCGTCCCGCCCACCACTCCGGAAGCTCGCAATGATGAGAAGGCCCTGCTTGAGCAGCTCTTGTCTTTCCTGAGTGGCACAGATGAAAGTGAGCTTGCTGAGCTGGACCGGGCGCTGGGCATTGACAAGATTGTCCAGGTAAGCAGTGCCACCTTTTTTCTTTCTTTCTTGCTTTCTTCCAATCCTAGCATGCTGAGATCACCATCCTGACTGACTGACTGATTATCTTCTCTAGAGTGGATGTCTGGATCAAATCACCCAGCGTTTTACCCAGGCTCAGCCATCCACCCCCGTGCCTAGCTACCTGTCCCAGTTCCCCACCTCTCCTTCTCAGTTCCCGGCTGACATGAGCACGACGCAAGGTATGAGCTTTGGGGCGTCACGCGTACCCTTCCTGAGCAACGTGAATATGAACCCGATGCGGCCTGGAATAACCCGAGCCCCAGGGATGCCCACTCAGATGCGCTTGCCACCAAACCAGTTAAGGCTGCAGCTTCAGCAGCGTGTACAGGGCCCACAGCAGGTAGTCACAAACCTCAGCAACATACCTTTTATAACTCTGTGTATTTCTACACCATATGTATTAATATTAGTCACAGTTCACGGATTTATAATAACCTGCAGTTCTTTATAAGTTTTGATGAAAGATCTCCATCTACCTACTTGAAGTTAAATGTTTATAAGGGAATGTCAGTTGCGGCAATTACTAGGAACTTTTATTAAAACCCCCCCAGCTCATAGGTACTAAAACTCTCTGTGGAGATGGAGCTGTTCTGTTACAGATCCACAAAAGGCCTATTGTTTATGTACGTGCTAGAATGCTGTGGAACGATGCTTTGCCTTTTGCCTGGTTATTAGCTGCTCTCATTGATCTGTTGTTCTTATTTTACCTCCCTCACACTTTCAGCTACAGAACAGGATGGCAGCCATGAGCCAGTTTCCCCAGGGGGTACCTGTTGCAATGGGGGTAAGGCAAGGCATGCAGCAGCCCCAGATACCGTCACAGGTTAGTGCATGAATAGTATGTAAATACGCTGAAGCTGCACTGCACTGCACTGCACTGCACCTCACTGAATGCGTCAAAGTCGGAGTCATTTTGATTGTAATGCAGATTTATAAGTCTATACCATTCTTTCACCTTCAAATTCAGTCTGCTGTTTGTTTATTTGTTTATATTTACACCTCAGCCCCCACTGAATGCTCAGATGCTTGCCCAGAGGCAGAGGGAGCTCTACAGCTTCCAGCACCGCCAGAGGCAACTGCTGCAGCAGAAAGTCATGATGATGAGGCAGGGAATGAACCCGGGGTCCATGGGAGCCCAGCGCGTCCCCAAAGGCCCTCAGCAGCCACAGCAGCAGTTTGGCTACAATCCAGGCTACAACCCTGTCCCTGGAAGCAACCCTACCTCTCCCAGCCACTTCAACCCCATGGGGACACCGCTAGACCCCAAGCTGTCTGTCAGGCTGCCCATAGAAAACCAAGGCATGATAGGAGGCATGCAGGGGCAGTTTGGCGGACCAGTCAACTCTCCTGTTCGGCAGGGACTCTTCCAGCAGTTCGGGGGTGCAGGTAGGTTCTGGTTGACCAAACTTAAGCAAGTTTTGAGTCCTCCAGGTCATAATGAGCCACGCATTAGCCGTATACTACTACTACTAAACGCCAAATTATACTTCACTTTTTACGCATACGCTGGGAACAGCATACAGTACACGTGATGCAAATTTTGTCATCAGCAGAGAATGTGTGTACTGTACGCATTGCCGCCAGATTTTTCTAACCGTTGCAGATGCGCATTTCATTCTTTTGCACTATTTAGTTGATCCACAAGGTGGCAACAGTGACCCTCATGGTAGTCGAAGTAAAAAAAAAAGAAGAGACGGAAACGAGTGCAAGTTAGAACAACTAGGGATGCCCCGAATGTTTGGCAACTGAAATTATTCAGCCGAAAATAGCAAAAAAAGCACTTTCGGTGTTCAGCCGAATAAGTGAAAAGGCTGGATAAATTTGACCGAACAATGACGTGTTTGATGACGCGACCAAATAGCCTAGCAACCTGAGTGAGACGCACAAATGTCTCGATCTCGATGAGGGGGCACGCGCATGCACGAGCTACGTGCTCTTCAGATGTTTACTGTGGACACGTGTGTTTGTTTTTTTTTCTGTTCCGGGGCATGTTTCTGTCACGTCGCGAGATGTAAGGGAGTACGGAAGCAGGTAAAGACGTATTTATTTAAGGGCATGCAGACAAATCAAAGTCGTAATCCAAAAAACGTAGTCAAGACCGGCAAAGTAAAAACCAGCGGGGACTAAATGAACTAATCTATAGTTTAAACTAACTAAATCTATCAAGGAACGTAACATTAACAACGTATCTAACTATACTATATCTACTATAATACTCCGCGAGGTGTACAGGGACTCGAGCGGTATATATCCCCAATATAATCAGCCGTATAGAACCATTTTTTGCACTCTTGTCAATGCAATTTTTAATGCACATTTTTGGTGTAGGCTACAGAGTGTTACATTCTTTCAGCAGTCAGTTATAGGCCTAACATAGGCTATTCAAGGGGGGCTCAAAGATGACCACATAAAAATATTTTTATTTTACTCATTTATTTATTTAAAGTTATATTGTACCTTGTTGGTAGCCTATGCCTGCTGGAATGAAAAAAAAAAATGTTCAGTGTTAAATAAATATTTTGAAATTGTAGTTTTTGTAATTGATTTTTTTCTTTGAAAAGCAAGACAAAATAGTAAAAAGCACATTTTGACTATTTAATTTATGCATTGGTAAAAATAAATGGAAAAAAACGTGAAAAATTTCATTATATTCGGCTTCGGCCAAGAATTTTCGTTTCGGTGCATCCCTAAGAACAACAATGGATGGCTACGTGGATTTACTTTTGTTTTAACCAATTTATTCTTCCTCTAGTAACAAGTGAAGCAGCACGGCTTTCTCCTCCATTGTTCTTCGTGTTGTTGTGATTCTTCTTCGTTGTTGTCCTTCATACCAGAAGACCTGCTTTACTGCTCTGTACTGACTCTTGTAGGCCAGGAGGGGTAGTGCAAGTTGTCATAATGCTCATGCGTCGACCGCCTGTGTACACGTACATGTCAAACGGCGTATACTTTGTAAGGCTATGCATACGACTGTGCGCATACGCTAGCATACGCTTAAAAAAATATATACTTTGGGCTTTATACAGACAGATAAATGTGATTGGAAACTACTACGACAATACTGTTGTCTTCTAAAGTACCTGTGAAATTATTATTAAAGGTATGGTCCAGCAAGGAGATCCATCATTCCCCCCTGAACTCGGTCCCACCAGCCCCTTGCTGTCACCACAGAACCCCAACTCCCAGAGTCCTCTGCTTCAGCAGACCCAGCCCCCACCTGGTTATCAGTCACCTGAGATGAAGAACTGGCAAGGTGGCGTGACTAACAGGTAAGGCTAGCACCTAGAAATAGAGAATGGTTCATCTCACTGACTTTCTAGGCATGTTTTGGGAGGTGGGAGGAAACTGATAATGTATGTGGACATGGGAATAACATGCGAAACTCTGCTCAGGATCCTGGAGCTGTGAGGATCTATGAGCAGTGTACATGAGTGGAAGCTTAACTGAGTACAAAAATGTGGTTCTGTTACAGTACACATGGTAAAATTAGCAATGTTTATAATAAATTGTTTATAAACACAAAAATTATATAAAGATTCAAATGAATGTAGCCACAAGAGGTGATCTGCGGGGTCCAAGCACTCTTCCCAAAACGTTTCCCTCTAGTGACTAGTTCTTGTAATGCAAGATATGTATGTATGTATGTATAAAAGTATAATGATGGAACTATACTGTAGATGAGACTATAGATGGAATTAGCAATAAATCCATCATTACAGAAATCAGTGGGCAGGGAATAAGAGAGGTAAAAAAAAAAGATCAGGCCCTGAGTAAGTGGGAGGAAGTACAACCTGCTGACCAAGTCCATACACCTTATGGCTTGGTCTGCAGGATTCGTTTTAGTGGAGAATCCGATCAATGATACGAAGAAAAATCCTAACAAAAACTATAGGGTTTCAGAATTATGTGCTTGGACCCCTAATTACGTGATTATGGCAAGGAATTGCAGAACAACCTGTGACATTCGTGCACACTGGATTGTTTTTTCTTCATCTATTATTCAAATAAAATGTGTGTTTTTGTTGTGCAAACATGCCCAGAGATGTTTTTTGTGCTTCATTTGAAGTGTTTGTTTTGTTTTGGTAGTCTGTTTAACCAAACTGGCCAGACTAGCTCGCAGAATTTTGGCCAGCAGGGTGTGTACAACAACATGAGCATCACTGTCTCCATGGCCGGGGGCTCAGGAGCTGCGGGTTCACTACCTCCTATTGGACCACCAGTTGGCATTGGCAACAGCAACCTTGGCAACGTCAGCTCTTTGTGTAATGATCAGGTGAGAAGCTCAGGATATGTCCGTGTAGTGTTAAACCTCTACTCTGCTATAGTGACAGGAAAGGTGTTTTCACATGGAACAGATCTCTTTAGAATGTTGCATTTGTATGTGGATTTATGCCAAATTCATCCATTCTTTTTTTTTTTCTTTCAAACCAGGTACAGCAAGTTCAAGTGTTTGCCGATGTCCAGTGCACGGTAAACCTAGTGGGGAGTGACTCCTACCTGAACCAGCCAGGACAAGTAGGGCACCAGAAGCCCCAGGGCAGCACCAGCACTTCCCAGTCGCAGCAGAAGAGCCTCTTACAGCAGCTCCTGACTGAGTGACCCTAACACACACAAACCCACACAACCACACACCTGTGTTGATGTCCCCAACAACGTCAGAGTTTCTATTCGTCACCTTCCGGTTTCTGTCTGGGGAATACCTGCTGGGCTCAGGATCTGTGGGCCCAGGCTGATGGCATTTTGCAGCCTGTTGGACTGCTGAAGCAGTGCTCATTCCTGGTCACCTACTTTTCAGTCTGCTTCCTCAATAGGGGTCAAAACAAGTGAATACAAAGATTCCAGAAATTTGCCAAGTTTCTGTAAAAGGACCTGCTGCTTTCTCGCCAGCTGACATCAATAACTGGGCCATCGTCACAGTGCTTCATGGAAACCGGGGTAGGAATATGCCATGGTTTTGCTGCAGCGATCCACGTGAGCCTCGGTGAACAGGACAACACTTGGGAGTGTTAAGGTTCTTGCCGCACTGGACAGCTCAGTTTCAGCTGGACCTGTGACTGAGAAGCTCTCCTCAGATGATGAGGGAGAGTTTCCCAACATTTTGTTTTCTCTCTCTCTCACTCTCTCTCTCTCTCTCTGTTTCCTGATCAGTTTTATTAATTTCTTTCATCGCCTGCTTTGTCAGAACAAGCATTGCCAGGTTGGGAGAAGAGAAACATCTCACATCTGCTACAAGCTTTCCTGGGAGAACTCGTTTTAAAATGGCAGACATTTTTAAAATAAATAAACGTCCTACACGTCCCCACCGCTCAGCAGCTGTGAATACGAGCCACTTAGGGTCGCATCAGCCTATCAGTGTTGTTTGCCATGTGTATTGTGCAGGTTGGTATTAATGTACAGCACAAAAGCGGACAAAGGTCAGGACAAGCTCACACGTTCTAATTTCGTTCTGGAAAAAAAAAACATTGTCGAATCACTCTACAACCAACATTCGAATACGTCGACATGGGTTTCAAAACTGGCTCTCTTTTTTTATTATAGCTTTGAAAATGTTTTTTTTTTTATTTTATTTTAAGAAGAATAATGTTTCAAATCAAGAAATTGTATGTACTAAAGTAACACAGCTGAATATCACCTGGGGAGGAGGAGGTGTCTAGCTCTGGAGTTGATCATGAAGGAAAGGGAAAGGCGAGGTTTTTGCTAAATTAAATATATATAAATATATAAATAATTATTTTCTGATTGATATTGGTATGCTTTTTGTTTTCTGGCACCCCTGTGTGTGTGTGTGTGTGTGTGTGTGTGTGTGTGTGTGTGTGTGTGTGTGTGTTTATAGTATGTTAAAATCCCCAAATTCTATTGTATAGATGTATGCATGATGATAACATAATGAAGCTTAAATGATCTAAACTGATTTGGATGACTCCTCATTCAGTGGAGTTGTTCACTATTTGCTTTGTGTTCATAGACAGTTTAGAAATCCCAAGTTGTTTATTTCTGGCTCTGTAAAGGACAAGGATGAGGCGTTGTGTCTTTGTCTCTGTCTCTCTCATGCGTACACACACACACACACACACACACACACCTCCAGCATCCTCCTTTGACTGCTCATGTGACTACTGTTTGCCCAGTCAGACACTGTTCTTCATCAGCATTGTCCTCATCTCGTTCCTCATTCGCTTCCTCCTCTCATCCTCCCTGATGTTTTTTAGACTCCTTATTAATTACACTGACAGCATTCTATGATCGCAAGCATGCAATAGTGAATCAGGCAGCGATAAAAAGGGTTTATCACACACATTTATTTATATATATATATATATATATATATATATATATATATATATATATATATATTACACACACACATATATATATATATATATATATATATATATATATATATATATATTATATATTACACACACACACACACACACACACACATATATATATATATCTCAGATATGGTCCAAATTTGTCTTGCCATGTACATACATAAAAAGGTATTTCTCTCTCACACACACAAAAAAAGTGCATGACCATCTCTACCACCCCAACTTGCTGACTCCTCATCCTACACAAAATAATGTTCTATGATTTATGTTTTTGTGTGTGCTGTGTATTTCAAAGAAAGGCTCATTATTATTATTATTATTAGCTCAATCCCACACCAAGATGAACCGCAGAAACAGCGAGGCCTTTCCTGAGCCACTTTTTTGATATAAATGTACATACACATTACAAACGGATTAAACAGGTTTACTGTACATTTGAACATTAGTGCTTTAGATTTAAAGTCCCAAGAATTGGTTGAATGTACAGAATGAACGTGAAAAGGTGATTAGGAGCAACCTGTACTCTGATAGTAGTTCCTGATTCAGACAGCTATTCCTTTCCTGTATAATGAAGTCTTTAGATCACTTACGTGCCAGTTAACCAGGTACTTTTTTATTTATTTATTATTTGTTTTACCCTTTTAACAAATCCCTGTTCACACCGTTTCACCTGAGATGCCAAATCTACCACATTAGAAAGCAGTGCCTATTAACCACGGCTTACTCTTCTGTAATAAATGGCTCTTGGTCAGTTCCACTCCAAGGTACAATGGTTTATCGTGTAAATAGACAAACAGACAAATGTGAATATGTATCTGTTCTATCTTGAGTCGACAATATTGTAGTGCTCCAAGTTTGTGGTAATAACTACTTTCTTCCATTTATTTTCTTGTTTTGTTTGGGGATGTGTATGACTGTCTGAAAGTGTGGTTAATACTGTATATCAGATGTTTTAAAATGGAATGGAAATGTCCTGATTCCCCCCCCCCCCTATTTTCTGAGTTGTTTTATTATTATTTTTTTAAACACATATACCTGCATCTTTCCTTTGGGTGTTCAGATCTTTTATGTGAGAATGGTTTTTTAGCGACTGCTGAATGTGACTTTACTGAGAGAGAAGCAGCATGGTCTGGCTTTTGTACGGGTTAATTTAAAAAAAAAAAAGAAAAAAGAAAAAAAAAGTTTTTAAAAAAAAAAGGCCATATTATTTAATTTTTCTTTCCATCAAAAACGTTTAAACAGCTCTGAGGAAGTGGAACCTTGGTTTGAGATGAACGGTGCTCAGATTTCTTTTGCCACGAGTTTCTTTTTAATGATTTTTTCCCCCCAAGGAATAATGACCAAAGCTTTGAGTATCAACAAAATAATCTTATATGCAAAGGATCATGCAATTGGATAGAATTCATGTAGCATTGTTTCTCTTCACTAGATGTCACATCACATACTTTAGCAGGGTTTATTAGTAACACTACCATTCTGTTTTCTGTTTTGTTTTTCTTAGTAGAGTTATATCCATATAGAAGTTTTCCAACCCTGTCGTACTCGCACGTCACAGAAACGCTTCTTTCATTTCGAGGACGATGCTTAATCACTGTTTTCAGGAATAGAAATTATGTACTACAGCTAGCTATGCACCTTAAATGAGACCCAATTCTCATTTCTGATCATGTTTCAAATTATGGTTTGTTTGGTTTTTTTTGTTTGTTTTTTTTTGTTTGTTTTTGTTTTCAGCTCACGGAAATACCTGATCAGATTTATGGTTTAAAATGTAAAAAAAAAAAAAAAAAAAAAACAACAAAAAAAAAACCCCAAAAAAAATAGTAATCCATACTGATGCAAGTATTCTTAAATCTCAGACTTTATTTAACTAAATTCTTTATACCAAAACAGAGGTGCCTGTTGTATATATTTTCTGCATCGAGGGACTGCTCCTCTTGTTTGTGGATTTTTTCTTGTTGTTGATGAAGATTTTCTTATATCGACCTTTGTAATAATAATTATAAGAAGACGACGACGTGTTTGCTGTACTTTACATGTTTTTTTTTTTACTCTGGGGGAAAAAACAAAAACAAAACGTTCCAGGAATTTGCAAGGAATACAATCTAGTTTTTGCACTTTATAATCCAACTTAAAGGAAAAGAGGCCATCGTTAAGAAACAAACAAAGAAAAAAAAAAAAAACCCAAGTCACAGAGCTTTGACGTTAGTAACTACGAATGTCCCCTGAATGTACTGGAGTTCAGCGTCCTTTTGCTTTTTTGATGTCAAACTTGGAACTTTCTCAGGTTCTTCAGAGAGAACTTGGCAGTAGCGCTTCATCCTTACCCCATCTTCATCATGAGCGAGCGAGCAGGGTCACTTGCTACGTTTTCATCTCGCAATTGCTGCACGTTTATTCAAACTATGCCAATGTTCTTCAGGTGCTCTGCTTCTCCCTTTCCCCTCTCACACGCTTACATTCATACCTTTCACTTCTGAAGACATTCCTCAGACATCTATGCTTTTAACGTCTCATCATACTGAGATGTGATCCAGACCCGTACCGTGCCAAGCTGTTATAGCCCGTCGTCGCTGTCATCGTGTAAAACCTCTTTCGTCCAGTGCGCATCTCCTCCGCCTTGTTTCTCTGCTCTACTGTATCACTTTGTCGGCGCTGCTGTTTGCGAGATCTTTTTGCTGCCTTATTAATGTGGAAATTGGTTGCAGTGGCGCATAAACTCTGCTGAAACTCGGCACCCGGTAGCTCGAGGCAAGGTTCCACTTTTCAGCTGTATAAATTAATATAAATAAGTATAAATCTATATAACTATATACATTTTATTCATTTTGTCCAGTTTGTATAATACTTGTGAAATCTTTTTCCCCTCAAGAGGCATCACTGCAGCTGTGTTGGGACATTACGAATGAGCATGTGTCCGGGAGAATTCTGCATGTTAGCATGATTTTTTTTTTTTCCTGTTTTTTTGTTAGTTTTTTCTTTCCTTCTGGAAAAAAAAAAAAATACCTTTCTTAGAACGTTGTAGACAATCAGTCACATGCTGGGTCCAGCAGCTGCAGGTTTGTCCTGTGGGCTGCAAAACTGTCGTCGTTGTTGTTTTTGTTGTTTATTTCCTCATCTACTTCAGTCTTATTTCTCTTGTCCATTTCATGGAAAATATGTGGCTGCTCAAACTGAAATAGTTCAAGTTTACACATGTATGCATGCATACACACATACATAAACACACACACACACACACACACACCTCTTGTGCATATGGTCCCTTCTGTTGCTTGTCTAAGGTGATGATGCAGACCTTGAAGGAAGTGATGCTTTGACTAACAAATCTCTGTAACATCCATGAATGTGAGAATGCAACACATTGCAATAAAAGCACCATGTAAAAGTGTCACATTCTGATCCTGTCCTCCTTCATATCACTCAGTATGTTTATTTTTCTTTTTTAAAAAAAAAAAAAAAAAAAAAAAACCTGTCTCCACCAGGAACACACAGGAAACACAAGCTTGGACAGGAAGTCTAAAACGTTTTCCTCGTTCATTCATAACTCTGGACCTGGTGTTTTTGTGCTACACATGTCTGCAGTATGTATTCAAACCAACATACAGTGAGATAAAAATATTTTTTTATTAATGTTCTGTACATCTGTAAAGAAATGAAACCACGTCCCTTCCACTCATTTAAAAAGCTTGAACTTTTTCAGAAAGTGCTGTACGGTTTCCTTCGGGTAAGGCTTCAGGGCCAGGCAGGTGGGAAAGTTCTCCGGCTGCTCCGTCCACAGCTTGTGCGCAACACCATTTTCACTGAGCGTTGTGGATAAATGGGTCAGACTCGCTTCATCGGCTGCCTAAACCACCAAACAGGGCTTGTGAATGAAATGTTACAGAATGTTGTTTACTGATGTTGATTAACATCAGCACTGCTGTGCTGTTTGCTCATTTTATTATCAGCATGCAACAATGCAGAGTAGATCTGCCTTCACTGTCTCACGAAATTACACACTTTGTGTGTTGGTGCACAAATATAAATAAGAAAAAGAAAAATACCAGATTTTGAGAATAAAGTCATAATCCTACGACACAACTGTGCATATCAGTCATTTTAATCACAGTAATGTGTAAGTAGCGATTCTAAGGTCTATATAACTGAAATATACTGATAAACAGCAGCAACATTTACACTCAACACAACCTATACTCATCATCCACTTTATTAGAAACACCGGAACATTTATGCAGTTATGTAATCAGCCAATCACGTGGCAGCAGCACAGTGCATAAAAATAATTCAAATACAGGTCAAGAGCTTCATGTTCACATCAAACATCAGAATGAAGAAAAAGAGCAATCTCTGTGACTAGATGGTACCACATGGGCTGGATTGAGCATTTCAGAAACTGCTGATCTCCTGGGATTTTCACACACAACAGTCACTAGAATTTACACAGAATGGTGCAGGGGAAAAAATAACCTGTGAGCGTCCTGGAGGGTCTCTAGGCTGAAACACCTTGCTGATGAGAGAAATATGAGGACAAATATCAGACTGGTCTGAGCCGAGAGGACTTCTATAAGTAATACATATGATCACTTTTTACAACTGTGGTGAGCAGAAAACATCTCAGCATACACAAAACTGCGAACCTTGAGGTGGATGAGCTACAACAGCAGAAGGGCACATGAGGTTTCACTCCTGTCATCCAAGAAAAGGAATCTGAGCTTATCATGGGCATAGACTCACTGAAGACTAAAAAGACCAAGTGGTTTTTGTTTTCTAATCTTCAGCTGTCCAGTTTGGGTGAGTCTGTGCCCATGATGACCGGCGTGGAACCTGAAGTGGTCTTCTGCTGTTGTAGCTCATCCACCAACAACCATGCCACAGAGATCAGACTTTTTCTTCATTCTGATCAACATCATGTGACTTGATGTGAACATTAACTGAAGCTTTTGACATGTATCTGTATGATTTAAAATAAATAATTATACATTGTACTGCAGCCACATGATTGGCTGATTAGAGAACTGCATGAGTGTACAGGTGTTCCTAATAAAGTGGATGGTGAGTGTATATTCAGAGGGAATAAAATCACTGCTCTCCATGATGATCATCGGGCTCTGATACCTGCAGTAAGCTCCTTATCTGAATGGAGAAGTGGAGTTTATTTAAAAAGGAGAGACTGTCTAATCTTACCACACTACTTCCAGTGTTAGCTAAGGTTATACAGTAGTAAATTATTATGAAATTTGGCTAGTGTTAGCTGCTTTGGTTAATGCCATCACTTTGTTTACTCATGCTGGTTTGCTATTTATAATATCAGTATAATGAGCTAGTTCAGACATCAAAAGGTCCAAAACTGTCAAATCACCTCATCAACCACACCGTTTTATTTACCACCAAATAACTAATATATATATATATATATTGGAGGAGATATCAGGGTGAACTGAGCTTGTTAAAATGACGGAACACTACGTAGTTGAGATGTAACTTTAAAATGAAACTTTGGCTCCTTTCATTTTCACTAGCATGGGAGTGGGCGGGGTTAAAAGCTGTACTGCAGGCAGCCACAAGGGGGCGACAGAAACATTTTAGCTTCACTTTTATTATAACCCGTTTTGTTATTGTATTATGACTTTATTTTCCCTCGAAATCTTGTATTTCTCAAACAGTAGCCCTAAAACAACATTTACATAATAATAATAATAATAATAATAGCAGCTCACACACCTGCAGCACCACTTTGTGCATGTTGTCCAGGTCAGACAGGTATTCCTGCGTGTCCGGGTCGCTGTAGTTCAAGTGAATGGCGGCGGTAGCTGCGTGACAGGCCTGCGTGATAACCGCTCCTAAAGGCCACGACAAGGCACGTATCAAATCCGACCGAACTACAACATACTGCACCAGGCGCTTAGAGGTACCGCCGCTACTCGGAGCCGCCATTTTGGTAGAGTGCCGGAAATGACGCGCTGGCCGTGCTGTTTAGCTTCCGAGTTGCACTCCAACATGATACAAAAATGTACAGATTTATACACAGAACCAGCAGAGTCTACAGAACATCCATCCATTCATAAAAAAAAAAAAGTCGTCTTTGCTTTTTTTATTGACAATGTTCTCCAAAACAGGTGATGTAGTCCTGCTCTCCTGGAGGAAATGAGTGAAATTTGGCTTGGACCCTGACTATTTATTTCTTCTTGTGCATGTGGACACCCCTCCCCCCCCCCCACACACACACACAAAAAAAGAAATAGAGAAATAAAATTACTATTGTTGCTGTTTTCATTATAAGAATACATACATATATCAAAATTATTCAACTTGAATATAATGTTTTCTCTCTGATAAAATGTTCCATATCCACAAAAAACTTGTGTATAGACATTTAAAAAAAAAAAAAAAGGGAATCAAAGTTGTCGTCGTCACCCACGTATCCCACTTCTTGTGCAAGAATTCCATTTAGCTTAATCTGATTTGTTTGCGAGACTGCTGCTGTGTTGTTGTCATAACATATATCACTGTCATGTGGTATGACTGCAAAAAAAAAATCTAAATCTGTATTCACATTATAACTTTTATAAAGAATTTTTAGTACCATTTCGCTTAGGCTGTAAATTCTGTGCCTGTTAAATCCAAGTGAACTCGAAAATATCATGTGGTGCAACCACTGTCCCTGCTGGAAAAAACCCCAAAACAATAGAGACCCTCATAGAATTTGTAATGGTTTTAATGGTTGTGAATTGTATTGGTTTTAACAGAAACTGTAATGTTCCCTGGGGGTCTCTACTGGTGCCTTCTACTGGTGGCATTTTATGTCTAGTGGATACCATTAATGACCGGTAATAGTTTTAATGGTTAGCTGATGGTTTGTACTTGTAGTGGAAACCATTTGAATTTCTGTGATGGTTTCTTTTATTTTTTCAGCAGAAGTCTGATAGATACATGTCTGCCTCTGGCTCTTTCTGTGCTTTTATACTGAATTCATGATTTATACACACAGTACTTACTTACAGTTTAATGTGGAACAGACTTTTTCTGCATTTTCAGTGTGATTTTTAAACATTTGAAGTATGTTTTGTTTTTCTAATTAGCTGATTAATAGAATATTTATAGCATGTTAAAATGCCTATATTCACCTTCCCCCATGACCATTTTAATGCTACAATGTGTGGGTTTTACATTCATAATTAATTTTTACATGACCATTTCCCAATTTCTCTATATCCCTGAGAATTAAACAGACTACTTTTTAGACTGATATACAATATGATAGATTTGTTGAGGCTGTGTTAGTCTTTTAACATGCAATGCACTTATTATTTTAAAATAAAAAACATTTAAATAAAATTTAATGTTAATGTTTTATCAAATGTTTGTTTATGAACTTTCACACCAGATTTATTGTGTATTCACTTTTTTAAACCATAAACAGTGTCCTCATCATTTGGTGCGATCACCCATCATGCGGCATAACCAATAAATGCAGTAATAAAATTTTAAATAGAAACATCTTAACTCTGGGGCTCAAATATTAACCAAGTACATTCAAGTTGAAACACCTTATACAGTTTTTAATCAAGTCTGTAAAGTGTAAGAACAGGGAAGCAGTACACTTAAAGTACATAAATATAAGTTCATGACTTCAAAAAAAATTATAAATAATCCATGCATGTTTTTCTACAGATGTTGCTGTACTTCTAATACTTTGCCAAAATCTTAAGCATATTAAGGAAACATTTGTAGGGAAAAACACGGTCGCACAACATGATCATTTCTAAAACCATGGCTGATTAATGTTGATGAAAAAATGTTAAACTGACATACGTAGTTGCATGTTTTCATATAAATATCTAATATTTCATTAAGCATGAGGAGACTACAG
Source organism: Ictalurus furcatus (assembly GCF_023375685.1). Classification (NCBI taxonomy): domain Eukaryota; kingdom Metazoa; phylum Chordata; class Actinopteri; order Siluriformes; family Ictaluridae; genus Ictalurus; species Ictalurus furcatus. The sequence continues at coordinate 8,766,965 of NC_071256.1, forward strand.
TTTATAAAGCATGTGAAAAAGGAGAAGCGTGTTTCAAGTTAACGGGGACAGAGTTAAAATGCAATAAGTGGAGACAGGAAAAGTGAAGGAATATAATGGTTACATGAATAGATGCATGAAACAGCCCACAACTCTGTTTAAATGATTTATTGATGGATTTTATGTACATATTTTTTTAATTAAATATTTAAATAAGCTTGGGAATAAGGTAGAGATATGGAATGTTATTTATGCCTCCTACTGAATATGACATTTTTACTCTGTGTGTTGTGTTCATATCATTTAAGAGATTGATGTTGATGTTTATTTTTTTAAATCCTGGGTTATGTTGTTACTGCAAGAAATAAATAATAAAAATGTTACTCACTTTTTAGTGACATTTACGTCATCTGTTCATAATGAATTTTAGAAAAGATTGGATATTCATTTGCAAAAATATGTTCTAATACATAATTCTAATAATTTTCTAATAAAGATTTTCTAAATCTAATATATGGAATATTTTCTAAATGCTGTAATTGTTGTTATTGCTGTAAAAAATTAATTATAGAATGTTACTCAGGCTTAATGTCTTAAAGTATGTATTAATTTTTACAGAGTCTGCTGTATTCATACAATATTAGAATATGCTGATGCTGAAATAAATTGGGAAGTTTTTCTCAGCTATTGAAATACATGTTATGGAAACTTACAGTAGCTTATTGCATAAGTATACACACCCTTTTATAATGGGTCATGTGACTGTGTTCAGAATTTACCAATCACATTCAAACTAATATTCAGTAATTATCATACAGCTGTCATCAACGACATGATTCTGATTAACCCCAAATAAAGAATATTAATTCTTCTTAGTTTTATCCAACTTTTATCTTAGTTTTATCCAACAGCCATGGACCACAAAGAGCTTACAAAGCATATACAGGATCTCACTGTTGAAACATACTAATTAGGAGAAGAGTACAGAAGACTTTATAAAACATTAGATGTAGCATGGAATACTGTGAAGGCCATCATCAACAAGTGGAGAAAATGAGATGCCACAGTGACATCACCCGGATCCTTTGATGTGCTGCCACTGATCTTGCAGGCCAATGGGAAAGATCCTGAACTATTTGAAATTACCCCGGAGTTGATACTGGAGGATGAAATGGAGCACCCACAGTAAGTGATGTGTACTCTGTGTCTTTGGTAAAGGATATGTATACGTATGTGTTAATATGATAGATACAAATGAACATACAGTAGTTTAGGCTCTGATCTTACAGCCACATATTAAAACTGGTTGGTTATTCTACAGGCATAAGTGGTTCAAAGATCTGAACCTCAGATGGTACGCACTGCCTGCAGTGGCCAATATGTTGCTGGAGATTGGTGGACTTGAGTTCACAGCATGTCCTTTCAATGGTTGGTACATGGGCACTGAGATTGGTGTGAGGGACTTCTGTGATACTCAGCGCTACAACATTCTTGAGGTAAACCTAGTTCACTCAGTGTAGGATAGTCCATAAGTTTAGGTTTGGATAGTTTAAAACTAATGTCTATTTGTAATGCCTTACCTTTTACAGAAAGTTGGATGTTGTATGGGGTTGGATACACACAACCTGTCATCACTGTGGAAGAACAGGACGTCCCTCCAAAACTGGCACCAGCAACATTAAAGTGCTGCAGGAACATCTAGCAAGTGCTGGTCACTCCCTGCATATGACAACAATCTCTCATATTCTTCACATGTCTGGGCTATGGGGTAGGGTGCCTAGACAGAAACCCTTTCTCATAAGAAAAATAATTTAAACCAGGTGGCAAAATGTCTTATGGTCTGAGGAGGCCAAGGTAGAACTTTGTAGGTATAATTCTAAAAGATATGTTTGCCATGAAAACAAGACAGCTTATCAGCCAAAGAACACCACAGCCATGACGAAGCATGGTAGTGGCAGCATCATACTATAGATCTGCTTCTCTTCAGCTGGGACTAAAACAATGAGGAAATAATTTTAATAATATCAACTGTCCATAGAAGGAGAGGAGAAGTTTAAGGCACTCAACATAAATTTTGGCATTTAATTTGCAAGACAGCATTTAAAAAATGTACAGTATGGAAATACACAGGACTGACTATCAAACAGTCATGTGGCTTCTGAGACAAAAAGGTGATTGGGCCAATATTGTTTTTCAGTGAGTCAAACATGCTCTCTTTTAGATAAAAAGTAAATAAATTACTTTTATTCAGCATAATGACCCATGAAGAAGTGGGATGTGTTACTGTGCTTGTCAAATTGATCTCACTGATGCTCTTGTAGCTGAATGAACACAAATGTCAAAAGAGACATTTGCTTGTAGCCCACACAGATTGTGGCATCTAGTGGCCAAAGTGGCCACTGCACGTGGGGGAAGCTACTGACATAATCTAAAATAAATGTACAATACTTATTATTATTATTATTATTATTATTATTATTATTATTATTATTATTATCATTACTACTACTCCTACTACTACTACTATAGCAGCTATATGATTCACCTTTTTCCTCTTTCATTGCAACCATCTTATCACTGCATATACAGATATTAAAATTAAACAGAGACAAACAAGTATGTGAATATCTTCAAAGATTATATATATATATATATATATATATATATATATATATATATATATATATATAAAGAATAATAACAGCAGTAATAATAATAAAATAACTTACAAAAGAACTACAACAAGGGTTACCTAAAAACAGTAAGTTTTTGTAGTATGCTACTTCAATAATGACATTATAATTAATCAATTAATCCACCGTCAGAATGTTACATTTATGAGTAATTTTGCTAAATTTATTCTTATTTGTCCCATGATCCTGTATATAGTGTGTGTGTGTGTGTGTGTGTGTGTGTGAGTGTGAGTGAGTGAGTGACGTCACCACCAGCTCTAGAATCTATGGAGCTCCATTTATGGTGTTTTTCACTTGAACACTGAGTCACAGAGCTTCAGTAGCAGTCAGTAGTCAATCAGTGATCTCCGTCTCGGTAAGTTAGAGAGGGTTTACACTTCTCCAGTAATATCAGTTCCATAGTGTGTAAGAGTGAGAGGTAGAGAGAGAATTGTATTAATGCACATGTTTTATTGTGTGTGTATGTATGTGTATCGTGTATGTGTGAGTGTGCGCGCGTGCGCAACTACAGCCGGTATTTACCTGGTTAGAGCTGCAGATAAACAGCGCGTGCTCATGTCGTTAATACAGTTGTACGAAAGATAATGTTGTTTCTTTCTAATTTCTAATTCATTAATTTAGTTTAGTATTGTTTTTGTATTGTATTGTATTGTATTGTATTTAAACCGGAGTTACTTCCGGGTACAGGCTGAAGCAGCCCAGTGATCATGTGCGTGTGACCCGGCACAATGACTCCTACAGTTTACAGCTTTATAGCATTTACAGCCAAATCAAACACAGCCTGTAGACTGGATTTATATATGTATGTATGTATGTATGCATGTATGTATGCATTTATTTATTTATTGCTAGTTGTAAATATAACCTGCAATTCAAACCCAGGTCACGCTTTATTTGTGATATGTATCTGTAGATTGTAGGCGCGCCCCTGCATAATAATCCCCTTTTACACACCTCACCTCAGATTACAGCACGGAGTTCAAACAGAAACACAGTGTTTTAACATTAACATCTATACACTACCTCATAAAGTAGACTTCAAAAAAAATTATTCAAGAATGATTAAAAATATGAGTTATTCATTTTTGCAAATGATACCTTTTAAGCACAAACAGGCCTGATTTTGGTAAATCTGCTAAAATGCATTTTCTGTTTTAGTGGGAAATAAAAATGAACGTGGATCATGAAGTTAAACTCCTTGTGAATGAGATTCACAGACTTGGCAGCAAAAGTAAGTATATCCTGATGATCCTTGTTTTATCCAAAGCGACTTACAAATGAGGAAATATAAGCAAAGCGATATATCAAGCGGGGAACAATACAAGTATTGCTACCATACAAGATCTTTTAATTGTGTTTTAGAAAAGCAAAGTGCCAGAGTAGGTTGCTCTTATAATGCGTTCCACTCTTCTGAGAAGGCTTTCACTAGATTTTGGGGTGTGGCTGTGGGGATTTGTGTTCATCCAGCTGCAAGAGCATTAGTGAGGTTGAGGTCAGACACTGATGTTGGGTGAGGAGGCTCCATTTCATCCCAAAGGTGTTCAGTGGTGTTGAGGTCAGGGCTATGTGCAGGACACTTGAGTTCTTCTACCTTCTTCGAACCTTAACACACCATGTCTTCATGGAGCTCGCTTTGTGCACTTTGCGTCATGCTGGAATAGGTTTTGGTCTCTTAGTTCCAGTGAAGGGAAACTGTAATGCTACAGCGTACAGAGCATTGTGCTCTCACTCCCATATCGCTCTTCTGAACATCAGCACAAACTCTAGTCCTCGTGGTTAGCTGAGGCTCCTTCTGGTCTTCCTTTCACTTGTTTCTAGTCAGTTGGTGGAAACTCAGTCACCGTTGTTGACAATAAAAGACTAAAATGACTTTAAATCATGTTAAATAATGTATAAATAAAATATTATATAAATAGAAGTAGTCCAGGCCAAACAAGTATGATTTTAATCTGGCTTTAAAAACAATTATTGAGTTAGCATTCCTAATGTTATCTGGCAGTGTAAGTAAAATATCTTCCACCAGCTGAGCTGGAAATGATCCTCAGGATTAACAGCAGGCCTGCTTCAGGATACTGTTTCACAAGATCAGTTAGTTACGCAACGGCTAAACTGTTCCCAATTTTTTTTGGCCAAAAGACCCCAAATGGACATGATGCATTTTCTGCCACCCCAAACCTTGACCACTGTACATTTTTAAAAATTTCTGCTTTACAATATATGACTACTGTAACATTTGAGCATTTTATGATGTCAGTAAATTACATATCTGTAACATTAGTGACTGAAAACCAAAGGGACATTCATCACACTCACTCACCAGTCTAGTGGGAAGTGTTGTGTTGTTATAGGAAAATAATCCGGCCCGATACGAAGCAGAGGAATCTGTTTTTTTACCTGACACGTGATTTTGGGTGTGCGTACAGAAGCAGAGGCAAAAGGCGTGACATTGTTCAAACACTTGCTGTGATTCCTACGTGCACGTAAGAGCCAAAAGGTCCCTGTTCATCAGGTTTCCAAGTTGAACTGTACAATGTTTAGTGATTTTATGCATGCCGACGTTAAACACACTCACAATCTGTTTCGCTTAAAATTCTCTGCTGTTGTCATGATTATTGTCATGAGCTGCGTCTCAAAATAAAAACCAATAGTAGGTTTGAAGGCGACATGAGAGGCTTTTAAAACTATTCACCATGATATTTTAAATGTAGCACTCAAATCTAATAGTATCAAAACAAACATGCCCACAGTCTGAGGTAACCAGTTTAGCCAGGACTAATTATGTTCTGTGATGCTTGTGGATTCTGCCTGAAATGAAGTTTAGGTTTTTAGGAAATAAACAGTGGGAAATATGTAGCAAAAAAATGGAAAAACCTCACACAGATTTACTTTTAGCAATGTATCACTTTTTTTTTACTGTATTTTTTTACTGTATTATTTACTGATTTTACTGTATCACTTGCTCTGAAAATCTTAGGATGTGTAGTCCCTAATTAATCTGTATTTCTTAAATATTACAACACATGCACAGACTTAGGATATACAGTTGTGCTCATAAATTTACCCCTTGCAGAATCTGCACAATGATAATAACAATAACTAATAATAATAAAGAGGGATCATAAAAATAGCATTTTGTTTTTTATTTAATACTGCCCTTTTGTCTACTGTTTCCCAGAAGACAAAATAATAATTTACACCGATCATCCTATTCAAAAGTGTACACCCCCTGGCTGTTGCCTTCTTGAGCATCAGTGAACCTTTGCACCTTGTGTAATAGTTGTGTACGAGTCCCTCAGTTGTCCTCAGTATGAAAAGATGGCTCTCAAACAAGGGACTCATGAACAACTATCACAAAACATAAAAACAGTCGTGGATCATCCAGATAACAACACACAGTATCAAGAATAAAGTGTATGTAAACTTTTGACCTGGTTCATTTGTGTAAATTCAGTTATCATGTCTTGTGAAATATGTAAACATCTGTTATTTGAAATAGCTTATTCAGGGCAGCACTAAAAAAATTAAAAATGCAATTTTAAGGATCCTTCTTATTTATGTAAAATTATTAACATTTTGCAAATTCTGAAAGCGGTAGGTAAATTTATAAACTCAGCTGGTATGTAGTTTCAGCAATACGTCATATTTGTTGGTAACATGTTTATCGGATTTAAGAGCTCCAGGTAGGGCATCTTTTGTGTCTGTGTAGAAATGCAGTGATGAATTGTCCCAGTGATGTCAGCTTTTCCATTTAACCTTGATCTCTTTCTTAAATTGCTGTCAAAACATTGTGCACAAAATACTGTATTGACCTACCTGCATTCTTGCTGCTAACACTGTATATATCACAGTAAATACATAGTGTCATAGTATGTTATGTTTACATTTATAGCATTTTACTATTATATTGTTATCTTTTTGCATAACCTGTTATGTGGCACTTTATCCACACTAGAGCTGTGTACTGGTCAGCGCTGCACTGTCCTTTACTGTGCATATTGTCCTGTTTTTAATAAATTTGTACTGTCTTGTGCTATTGCACACATGCACTTTATCTAGTCCTGTGTATGTTTGTGTAGTCTTATGTAGTTCTGTGTATGTCTTATGGAGCACCATGGTCCTGGAGGAACGATGTTTCCTCTCACTGTGTACTGTACCAGCTGTATATGGTCACTATAAAAGCTACTTGACTTAAAAGTTGACTGGAATAAACGTAGAAAGTATAAAGTGTAGTACAGCTGAGCTCGTTATACTCAATAAGTATAAACTCATCAAAATATTTGTGGATTATAAAGCCTAGTGACTGCTACTGGAGTTTCTGATAAACACACTCAGCTCAGATTTATATTATTAATAACCACTCCTCATCTATTTCACAGATGCAGATGGTAAAATCAGCGTCAAATTTGGCGTCCTGTTCAACGATGACAAGTGTGCCAACCTCTTCGAGGCGCTCGTCGGGACACTGAAAGCAGCCAAGCGAAAGAAGGTCATCACGTTTCAGGGCGAACTCTTACTGCAAGGAGTTCATGACAATGTTGATGTTATACTACTGCAGGAGTGAACTGACCTGACAAAGTGTCCTTTAGTCAAGTAAAAACATTTCCCCTCTAAGATCTTAGTCCTACAGTGAGTAAGCAAACCCACTCATGAATTTATCTTCTTTGTATACTTTTATAAATGGGGTTTTGCTGAGGGGAGTAAGTGCTTTTTGACCAAACATTCTGCTTTAAAATGACCAATGCCACTACCATATCATAGTTACAGTATGTCTCAATCTCAACCTCCTGTGGACTAACCCTTTAATTATGGGACTGCAAAACAAAATGTATTATATTATGTTTTCTTCACGTGTCAATCTTGTATAGAATTTTGTTAACAAGATTAAGCTCTTGGGAGACTTGATATCAACGTAAATTCTTCTTGGATGTTGTTCTGTAATGAGTAGTTGTTAAAAGACACAGCCAAGGACTTCCCAGTGCAGTACTACTGTATTACTGTGAATCAGGTTTATTTGTGCCAAATGATTAGTAGATTATTTGTCTTTTACATGATGTAGACATTTATGAGAAATTTCTTTTTCAACATAGAAAATTGAAACTTGAACCTTTATACTTTGGGAAATGCTTTACAGCAAGATTATAGCACACATTTTTATACACATTACTGTACTGTACAAGTATCTTCTCAGGCATAAATATTATTTTTGGCTGCTAGTTTAATTCATAATAAACTGCTCTGCTTGGTCAAATAGCTTGTGTTTTGTCTTAAGAAAAACTCTCAAACATAATTACTGCTGTTCATGGGTTAGTTATCAAGATATGTACAGCTATAAACGAACAGTTGAACCACACTGTTGCTCCATGTGACTCTGGGGTAATGGGGTATATGAAGGATGAGGAAGGTTATCTTCAGGTGTCCTTTCACGTAGTAGCTGTAAGTAAGTAGTGAAGCAAAGACGATGTGACAGGTTTGAACTAATAGCTACGCATTTTGCATGTTCCTCTGCTCCACTACATTACTGTAATATCCCTATAATACTGTATGTAATGTACAGATTAGAGAAATCAGTAGGTGGCATGTGCAATACATAAACACTAACACTGTAAAAAGACCTACTGTTTGGTATATTGAGGAATAAATTACACATTTCACATCTGTTACTATGATTTGCCATGGTTAAAAATAAAAATAGTGATCCACAAACATGAAACAGAAGATTAGATCAGGGTTAGATCAGACTATACTTAACTAGATAAATAATATTCTTTATTAAAAATGGCTGTCTGATGGAGTGGCAAGCATTTTAACCTGATTTTAATCCCATTTAGAATCTACAGTATGGATTATCAAAAACAATTATTTTATGCCTCTGGATGACAGTTTTTGTAAAATTATGAAGTGTTGGATGCCATTTCAGCATAGGCCCTGAGACATTCAGAATCTAACCATGTCATTGGCTCAAAGACTCATCTACCCATTAGATATTAGATATTAGACTTCAACAATCACATTTATGAAACTATTTTGTTTTGTTTTTGTTATGTCATAGGACAAATGATATTTTGGTAAATTGGAAAATCTAAAAAAGCCATAAAATGCCTCACGTTATTCTTTTGATCACTTGGGCGGCTGTGGCTCAGGTGGCGAGCGGGTTGTCCACTAATCGTAGGGTTGGAGGTTTGATTCCCGGCCCACGTGACTCCACATACCGAAGTGTCTTTGGGCAAGACACTGAACCCCAAGTTGCTCCCGATGGCAAGTTAGCGCCTTGCATGGCAGCTCTGCTACCATGAGTGTGTGTGTGAATGAGACACAGCGTAAAACGCTTTGGATAAAAGCGCTATATTAGTGTAGACCATTTACTTATTTCTACATAAACAATGTAAGTGCTGTGCAGTTTTCACTGGTATTTAACTGACCTTGATCTCTGTCAATTGTCCAGCTATATCATACTATTCTCCTTGATAGACTAGAAAATGTTGTTGGCATTAAGGGAACAGCCCTCTCCTGGCTCAGGTTTTATTTGACCGATTGCTATCAATTCATAGATGTAAATGGCGACTTCTCCACACATACCGAGGTTAAATTTGGTGTTCCACAAGGTTCTGTTTTAGGCCCACTACTTTTTACTTTATATATGCTACCTCTGGGTCAAATTATTCGTCAATATGGATTTAGCTTCCAATGTTATGCTGATGATACACAGACGTATGTTTCAGCGAAGCCAGATGATAGACATCAGCTGCATAAAGTTGAGGATTGTGTAAAGGAGATTAGACGTTGGATGCTTATTAACTTCCTTGTACTTAATTCTGACAAGACAGAAGTACTTCTACTAGGACCAGAAGTAAGCTCTCTGATTACACAGTAACTCTGGATGGCCTTTCTGTTTCATCATGTGCAGCAGTAAAAGACCTTGGTGTGATTATTGACCCCAGTTGATGCTCATGTAGATAATACTACTAGGATAGCCTTCTTTCATGTCAGAAATATTGCTAAGATAAGAAATATAATGTCACTACATGAGGCAGAAAAATTAGTTCATGCTTTCGTCACTTCTAGGCTAGATTATTGTAATGCCTTACTGTTTGGATGTTCCAGTAGGAGCATAAACAAACCCCAGTTAGTCCAGAATGCAGCTGCTAGAGTCCTTACTAGAACCAGAAGACACAACCACATCACCCCAATCTTATCCACACTGTATTGGCTCCCAGTTAAATTTTGCATTGATTATAAAATACTACTACTGAACTATAAAGCACTAAACGGTATCGTGCCACAGTACCTAAGCAAACTTTTGGTCTTCTATGATTCGCCACACCTACTTAGATCAAAAGGTGCAGGCTATTTGTTGGTACCTCGAATAGTGAAAGCTACAGCAGGGGGAAGAGCTTTCTCTTACAAAGCCCCGCAGTTATGGAGCAGCCTTCCAATTAGTGTTCAGGACTCAGACACAGTCTCTGTGTTTAAGTCTAGGCTGAAAATATATATGTTTACTCAAGCCTACCATGAATAGGCTTTCTTTTACACAAAGTACACAGTCTTATCCATCATGGGATAGTAAGCATACCTAATAATCACTCCCTCTCTTTACCTCCCTCTCTCCTTGTCAAGCCACATATGATTTTATGGAGATACCAGTGATCCTGACCCTTTCTGCTCTCTGGACCTGCCTGATCCATCCGGATGCCCTACCTCTGGATGGAGCTCTCATCAACTGGAGGCTACAGCCTAGAGACTGCTTAGGATGGTACCGCTTAAAGTATCATGGAAATGGTTTTGGTCCTCAATTCCACATGGACATTCTCGCTGTGGTTGCTGGGAGTACTGTTGCTACTATGGCCTTGGGACTGCAATTACCACATACAATTTTACACTCAGGTCTCCTTTGGTGAACAGTGGACTAGTTCAACAAACAGACTTTATGTTAAAACCATAATGAACTTTCTTTTACTTCCACACTAGCTGTTTTCACCCAGATGAGAATGGGTTCCCTTCTGAGTCTGGTTCCTCTCAAGGTTTCTTCCTCATATCATCTTAGGGAGTTTTTCATTTCCACCATCACCACCGGCTCACTCAATAGGGATAAATTCATACACTTAAAATCTGTATCCTGTGTTAATGTTTCTGTAAAGTTGCTTTGAGACAATGTGCATTGTTAAAAGCGCTATACAAATAAAGTTTAATTGAATTTAAATGAATGGTATCATTACTGGGACTTGTTTTTCTCGGATGTACACTCAGACTTGTTGAAGAGAGAGGTTAGAGGAGAATGGACCAGACTGGTTCAAGCTGACAAGGCTAAGGTAAGTCAAATAACCACTCTTTACCAATGTGATGAGCAGAAAAGCATCTCAGAACCTGCAAGAAGTTGAACCTTGAGGCGGATGGGCTACAACAGCAAAGACTACATCCAGTCGGCCAAGAACAGGAGTCTGAGACTAAACTGGGCACGGACCCACCGAAAGGGCACACAGGCCAGCTGCTCTCTCAGATGGCTGTCACTGTCAAGCTTCAAACTTGCTGATGAATTTCATGACGAAGGACAAATGCTTTTCAGTTGTGCCACTCGGGAGCTCCTTAAGTGTTCCTATGTTCCCATCAAAGTAGCTGGTGTGTGTATAAGCAGCCCAAAAATGTCAGTTCAAAACAAAAAGTCAATGTAGGATCACATACTACTCAGGACATTTGAGTTCTTCCACTCAAACCTTAACACACCATGTGTTCATGGAGCTCACTTTGTGCACTTTGTGTCATGCTGGAACAGGTTTGGGCCTCTTAGTTCCAGCGAAGGGAAATTGTAATGCCACAGCATACAAAGACATTCTATACAATTGTATTCTTCCAACTTCGAGGTAACAGTTTGGTGATGTCAGCCTTAACATCTTAAGGCTGTCCACACACTTAACATTGTTCACACACTTACCTGCATAGTTTATGTACATCTGGAGCATTAAATGCAACACTCATTCAATGGAATGCCAGAATCAAAACATCCCTGTCCATCAGGTTTCCATGTCAAACTAAAATGTTTAGCAATTTCATGCCCACTGATCATCTGTTTCGCTTTACACCGTTCTGCTGTCATCGTGATTGTTGTCATGAGCTCTGTCCCAAATCTAAAACATTGTCCTTACATTCAAAATTATTTACTAATCCAGAAGACTGGTACTCAAAACAGACAGTAGGCTTGAAGGTGACATGGGTATGGAATGAGAACTATGCCACTACAGTCTGAATTTAAAATATACAGACCTGAAATTATATTTCTTTATCTGAATTTTTAAGTGTAGTTTTGTTGTTGGATTAGATGAAATTGTAATTCTATTCTGTGGCTTGAATTTGAGCACAAAGTTATGAATAAACTTTTATATAATAATCAGGTGTCGAACATTCAGACTCATTTTTGGTAGCACAAGCCATTTCAAATTCAAAACACTAGATCCAGGGAAAGCAAGGGGGCACAGCTTTGATCGTTAGTGTTTCAGCCCATGAGCACTGGGAGAAGGTTCACAGCAAACAGAGGAGCTGATAGAAAGAGAGAGAGAGGGAGAGAATCTGATTCTTGTATTTAAGAGTAGTAAAAGATTATTGAGTATACTTTATACCTGACAGTATATAACTCATTAGGTATCTAGTTCAACCAACTTAACATTTTTAAAAATGCACATCTTTGGCTAACTTAGCAAGTCAACTTATTTAGTAATGATTTCTTTTAGCCAGCTACTACTGCTAACATCTGTCCTATGAACATATAGTCAGTTTTGTTAGCTAAGTAATAGGAAACCACCAGCTATTAGCTAATTATCTATTGTTACAAATAATAGTTTATAAGTTTAACTCTTTAACACTGATTCAAAGGCATGTTTAGTAAATGGAGTTGGTTGTAATGTTTTCTTTGAGACAGTTCATGAGTCCGATAGAAATGCGCTAATTGTTGAAATAACAGATATGAATTCTCTGGACTGCAGTACAAAATGTGCTATCCCCAAAAGGAACCTCTGATGCCCTTGAGCAACTGTACAGCCTGTTACAGATTAAGAAGATGATTCCATCTTCAGCTGCTGAGGTAAAAGTAATGGCTCCACTGAACATCTTCAAGTTACAAAAGAATATGCTTGAATACTTGAACTTTGTTTTTCTAGCCACTGTGGCAAAAATACTTGGAGTTTTAAGAAGATTACATTGCACCATAGGTGATTATGAACAGTGTTAACTGTCTTAACTACTTTAACCTTTCCTGCATTGTTTTGTGCTTTCACTTGTGAAGTATTTGTGTGTGTGTGTGTGTGTGTGTGTATATATTATATATATATATATATATATATATATATATATATATATATATACAGTGGTGCAGTGAAGGTATGTAGTATGAAGATGACTATGGTGATTGCACTCTGGAAATTAATCTCATGGTCATTGAGACTGGCATTTATTTCTTTTGATTGTCAGACAAAATGTTCCTGTAGACTTCTTAATTCATTTTGCTGCTACCATCATGAGTTCCATCATCAATAAAGATTAGTGAGCCTGTTCCAGAAGCAGCCATGCAAGCCCAAGCCATGACACTACCTCCACCATGTTTCACAGATGAGCTTGTTTTGGATCATGAGTAGATCCTTTATTTCTCCACACTTTGGCCTTTCTATCACTTTGGTAGAGGTTAATCTTGGTTCCAGAACTTTTGTGGCTCATCTCTGTATTTCTTTGCAAATTCCAATCTGGCTTTCTGATTCTTACTGCTGATGAGTGATCTTGTGGTATGGCCTCTATATTTTTGCTCTTGAAGTCTTCTTTGAATGGCAGATTGCGATACCTTCACCCCTGTCCTGTGGAGGTTGTTGGTGATCTCACTGACTGTTGTTTTTGGGATTTTCTTCACAGCTTTCACAATGTTTCTGTCATCAGTTGCTGTGGTTTTCCTTGGCCGACCCATTCGGTGTCTGTTGCTCAGTACACCAGTGGTTTCTGTTTTTTTTTAGGACATTGGCAAGGAAAGGCAAGGTAGTTTTATTTCTAAAGCATATTTACAACAGCCACTGCTGACCAAGGTGATGTACAATCTAACAAATTTAGACAATAAAATACATAAACTGACAAAAGAATAAAATACAACTAAAATACATAAACTGACAAGAAAAACACACAAATTAATAAAATTACATTTATCCAAATGCCAGAGGAAAATATATGTTTTCAATGATATTTTTAACACTATAAACATCGGAAGACAACCTACTGTGTACTTGCAAATCATTCCACAGATGTGGAGCAGCAACAGGAAAGGCACGATCACCTTTTAACTTCAAACGAGACCTTGGCACGGTCAGCATCAACATATTTGAAGACCTTAAGGGCCAGGAACATTTCCGGTGGAGAGGAAGATCTGTTATATATTGTGGAGCCTGGCAATTTCACCCCTTACACACATACAATAAAACCTTAAACTTAACACGGTATTCGACCGGCAACCAGTGAAGTGAAGCCAGAACAGGCAAAATATGTTCCATCTTTCTAGTTCCTGTAAGAAGCCTGGCAGCAGCGTTTTGTATCAATTGAAGGCGGGATAAAGAGGACTGAGCCACACCAAGGTACAGTGAGTTACAATAATCCCACCTAGAGGAAATAAAAGCATGAATTACTGTCTCCAAGTCTTTTACTCATAAAAACACTTTCAATTTCACGATGGATCTGAGATGATAAAAGCCACTATTCACCACTGATTTGATTTGTTTATTGAATTTAAGGTCATTATCAAAAATCACTCCCAAATTTTTTACATGAGCATGAGAATTCACAGATACAGGACCCAGATGGTTATTTATCTGTGTAATAGAAGATGGTGGTCCAAAAACTACAATTTCAGCTTTAGATTCATTCAATGTTAGAAAATGAGCTGCCAGCCATGTCTTCTCGCCCGTTTCCTTCTGTGCAAAGAACAGCCTGGAACTTGACAAATATCAGATGGAAGCCGAGCTAGGAATGGAGGATTAGAAGATCCACATGCTCATTCATCATAACCTTCACTGCAGTAATCCACAGCCAAGGTACGAATGTTAAGGAGAAACTGGCAATCATATGTAATTAAAGATGTAACTTTATGTGCTGACAGGCACATAAAAAGCACAGTAACAGACAAAAACAGCTAAATAAACGGCACAACGACGGCCTGCTGACAAACACACTGGTGCCATGTTGGTTCCCCAACATTGCAAATTGTTGTATAGGCTATGTCCAATGTTGCAATGCCTCTGATTGATTTTCTCTCTTCAAAAGGGCTTCTTTTTCTCCCATAGGCAGCTCATTGATCTTCATGTTGGTTTATCCTTTTAAATAACAAATACAGTCTTCATAGATGAAACTGAAGGCTCAGACCAAGAGCAGACATTCAGATTTATTAATTCTTTAAACAATCAGTTTAACAAGAAACACCTGTCAGTCACGTTTTCCAATATTTTTGATCACTTGCGAAAATGGGTGGGTTCAAACATGGTCTAAGATGTAAATATGAGGAAATGAAAGCTGAAATTCTGATTTTGAGCTCAAACCCAAATGTCTTCCTCGTGTAATGAAAACAAAAATATAATTGGCCTTGCTCAATTCAATTCAATTCAATTTTATTTGTATAGCGCTTTTTACAATAGACACTGTCTCAAAGCAGCTTTACAGAAATATCAACACGGTATACAGATATTAAAGGTGCGAATTTATCCCAACTGAGCAAGCCACTGAGTGGCAACGGTGGCAAGGAAAAACTCCCTAAGATGTTTTAAGAGGAAGAAACCTTGAGAGGAACCAGACTCAGAAGTGAACCCATCCTCATCTGGGTAACAACAGATAATGTGAAAAAGTTCATTATTGACTTATATGAAGTCTGTATGGCCTTAGGAGCAGCCGTAGTCCCAGCAGTCTGGAATTGGAGAAGATTTGAGCACCATCCAGAGGCAGAAAGGATCTGGATCTCTAGTATCTCCATAAAATCGTGTGTGGCTCGGCAGAAGGAGAGAGGGAGAGAAAAGATTATTAGGACTGGGAATTAGTATAATAGAAAGTCTAGTCAGGGTAGGCTTGAGTAAACAAATACGTTTTAAGCCTAGACTTAAACACTGAGACTGTGTCTGAGTCCCGAACACTAATAGGAAGACTGTGCCATAACAGTGGGGCTCTATAAGCGAAAGCTCTCCCCCCTGCTGTAGCCTTCACTATTCGAGGTGCCGTCAAATAGCCTGCATCTTTTGATCTAAGTAGGCGTGGCGGATCATAGAAAACCAAAAGGTCGCTTAGATATTGTGGCGCGAGACCGTTTAGTGCTTTATAGGCTAATAAAAGTATTTTATAGTTAATGTGGGATTCCACTGGAAGCCAATGCAGTATTGATAATATTGGTGTGATATGGTCGTATCTTCTAGTTCTAGTTAGGACTCTAGCAGCTACATTCTGGACTAACTGGAGATTGTTTATATTCCTACTGGAACATCCAGACAGTAAGGCATTACAGTAATCTAATCTAGAGGTGAAGAATGCATGAACTAGTATTTCTGCATCATGTAATGACAATATATTTCTTATCTTAGAAATATTTCTGAGATGAAAGAAGGCTATCCTAGTAATATTATCTACATGAGCATCAAATGATAGGCTGGAGTCAATAATCACTCCAAGGTCTTTAACTGCTGTACATGTTGAAACAGAAAGTCCATCCAGAGTAACCATGTGATCAGAAAGATTATTTCTAGCTACACGTGATCCTAATAATAGTATTTCTGTTTTATCAGAATTAAGTAAAAGGAAGTTAGTTAACATCCAACGTCTAATGTCCTTTACACAATCCTCAACCTTACTAAGCTTCTGTCTGTCCTCTGGCTTCGCTGAAACATACAACTGTGTATCATCAGCATAACAGTGGAAGCTAATTCCATGCTTACGAATAATTTGTTCTAGGGGTAGCATATATAAAGTAAAAAGCAGTGGGCCTAAAACAGAACCCTGTGGAACTCCAAAGGTAACCTCAGTATGCGTGGAGAAGTCTTCATTTACATCTACGAACTGATAACGATCGGTCAGATAAGACCTGAGCCAGGAGAGTACTGTTCCCTTAATGCCAACAACATTTTCTAATCTATCAAGGAGAATAGTATGATCTATAGTATCAAAAGCTGCACTAAAGTCGAGTAACACAAGCAGAGAGACACAACCCTGATCAGAGGCCAGTAGTAGGTCATTTACTACTTTAACTAACGCTGTCTCTGTGCTATGATGAAGTCTAAATCCTGACTGATACATTTCATGAATGTTATTCCTATCTAAGTACGAACATAACTGCTTTGCTACAACCTTTTCTAAAATCTTAGAGAGGAAGGGGAGATTTGATATAGGTCTATAGCTGGACAGTTGAGAGGGGTCAAGGTCAGGTTTTTTAATCACGGGTTTAATAACTGCTAATTTAAGTGATTTAGGTACATAGCCAGTGCTAAGGGAAGAATTGATTATATTTAAAAGTGGTTCAATTACTACTGGACAAATATGTTTAAAGAAACATGTAGGTACATGATCTAGTATGCAAGTTGATGAATTGGCTGAAGAGACTAATGTAGCTAGTTCGGTCTCTCTAAGCGGAGCAAAACACTCTAAACATTGATCTGATATTGCTACATTATCATCTAATGGGTTTGTTACAGTACTGTCCGGTTTTAATTTAATGGCCTGTATTTCACGTCTAATATTTTCAACCTTATCAATAAAAAATTTCATGAAATCTTCACTGCTATGTAACGATTCAGTGTTTCTCTCTGTAGTGGTTTTATTCCTAGTTAATGTTGCTACCGTGTTGAATAGGAATCTAGAATTGTTTTTGTTATCTCCTATTAAGGTGGAGAAATAGATTTTTCTAGCATCGCCAAGAGATTTTCTATATTTCAGTAGGCTCTCCTTCCATGCTGTTTGGAATATCACCAGTTTGGTTTGATGCCATTTATGTTCTAATTGTCGAGTTGTCTGTTTTAAGGTACGCGTTTGATCGTTATACCAGGGTGCTAATTTTTTCTCTCTAATTATTAATTAGGATTAGGGGGATTAATCCCTACTGAGTCTAAGATGGACACAACCGCTATTCTTAGAGGGTCTTCCAGGTTATCAAAATGAATATTAAAATCTCAGACGATTAATGCTTTATCTACAGACACAACTAGGTTTGAGACAAAGTCTGCAAATTTACTAAGAAATTCAGTATATGGCCCTGGGGGTCTGTAAATAATAATTAAAGGAATTGACTTATTTTTTGTGGCTACATAACTTATACCGGTATAAAGAATTTCAAAAGAATTAAATTTATGACTAGGTTTTTGTGTGACGCCTATATTTTGACTATGGATGAGACCATCACCTCCTCTACCAGTTGAACGAGGCTGATGTACATAACTGTATCCAGGAGGACTGGCTTCATTTAATGCTATGTACTTGTTTGGTTTAATCCAAGTTTCCGTTAAACACATTAAAATACATTCCTGATCAGTAATGATCTCGTTAACAATAAGAGCCTTAGACGCAAGAGATCTAATGTTTAATAGTCCTAGCTTCAGATTAAAAGTGCTGGCTGTGTATTCAATATGATTTAATTTTATGTTAATTAGGTTACGAAGACAGACTTTCCGAGATTTTCAGACAGTCTCTATAGTATGTATTACAGGTGCTGGACTATTAATTGAACATTGATTATAATTAACGTTGTTATTGTCAGAAGATGTACTTACGTTAGGCAGTCACTTGGTGTGTAGCGCCTTGGAGATGTTGTCAGACAGCAGTTCCGAGGCTGCTGGGGTGCAGGCCATCAGGACGAAACAACCTAGGACGCTCCCAGAACAGATTCCAGTTATTGACAAACACCAGATTCTGCTCATTACACCAAGAAACTAACCAATCATTTAAAGCTAGAAGTCTACTGAACTTTTCGACTCCACGTCTGTATGTGGAAAGAGGTCCAGAGACGATGGACCCTTGCTGTTCCAATACTTTTGGAGGGGAGTGTATGAATACCCCACAATCATCCCTCCCCGTCCTCCCCTCCCCCGCGCGCTACTGTGCTCGAGACGGAGGCGGTGCCTGGTGACGTCATGTTGAGGAAACGCTCACTGTTTCGGAGCAGGAATCAAAACAACACACGAACACGCCCTCTTTTTCTTCTTCTGCTTCTGCTTCATGGTGCACCTCGGACTGTCAAAATGGCAAAGACGTCGCAGATGATCAGCGCTCCCTGATTATTTACATTGATATATCTGTCTGCGTTGGTGCGCGCGACTGACAATGCCATCTGCTAGAGGAGCGCGTGCGGACGGTTCGCGTTAACGTCGTTTCCTGTCGAGAAGAGCGCACCAACCATCATGCCGAGCCAGAAGAGCAACAAGGGGAAGAGAAGTAAGCGCACTAACAGCAGCGGAGATGAACAGGAAAATGGAGCCTCCGCAGGAGCAGCAGGAGGAGCAGCGGGAGGAGCAGCAGCAGCAGCAGGAGCAGCAGGAGGCGGAGGAGGAGCAGGAGCAGCAGCAGCGGGAGGAGGAAGCACTGCCTTAGTAGGAGCTACAGCCGCTCCGCCAAGCGGTAAACGAGGTGCTTACGGTTTAAAACCATAAAGACATGCAGGGTAATGCTTTAGACAGAGGAGTAGGAGGCGGAGGCTAGACAGCAATCATTTCTCCAAGCTAAACCATCTCCACTCCCACTCCAGGGTTTCTCCACTTGCACCAACTTGTCTTGTAGACTCCTACATTACTTAGTTGTTAGGCCACAATACTCATCCTGCAGGATAAGGAAGTGTAGGCCTCAAGGTGTACATGAATCAGGTGTTCCTTCATTTATTACAGTCCCTACTGCAGGAGGGTGATGGCTTTCCCCCCCCATGTTAGAAAAGTATCACAGGCCTACTTTCCTTCTTAATCCATGCAAATGTGTGTTGCATAATATTTTCTTTAGAGTGTCTGGGTTGTGTGGGTGGGTCACCCTCGGAGTGTGCAATAACACTGATTCACTCACTACGGCTGCTCTCGGGTCCACTGATAGATGCACGTTAATGAAGGTCAGACGCAGGAGACGCCGAGCACTTCATTGTGCCACGCATAGCTTTAAACAGCTACACGCTTGAATTGCAGGCATCTGGTGAATGTTAATTTGTTGATTTGAAACTTGATTACAAGACACTCCTTTATGCGTAATGAACATGCATACAGGCCTAATGATTGTTATATAACATGAAGTGAAGCAATATAAACATCTCAGTTACAGGGAAACATTGCTGATGTTGTGTCTTGCAGAGGCCCCGTGTGCCACACCGCTTGTGTGCAGTTTGGGCCGTGCTGTTGACCTTGAGAAGGACGACTACCAGCGGGTGCTGTGCAACAGCGAGCACTGTCCTTATGGCAACTGGATGCACCTACAGTGCTTCTATGAGTGGGAAAGCAGCATTCTTGTACAGTTCAACTGCATTGGCCGTGCCCGTAGCTGGAACGAGAAGCAGTGTCGGCAGAACATGTGGACCAAGAAGGGCTATGACTTGGCCTTTCGCTTCTGCTCGTGTCGCTGTGGTCAGGGCCACTTAAAGAAAGACACTGACTGGTACCAGGTCAAGCGCATGCAGGACGAGCGCAAGAAGAAGGTGGTGACGGAGAAAGGTAGTGGGAAGGCCAGTGGAGGTGTCTCGGCAGGGGGTGGAGGGGAGGCCTCGGAGGATCTCAAGAAAGGCAAGTCGTCTAATAAACTGCCTCACCGTGGCTCCAACCAAGACCTTTCACGCCGCCAATCTGTGGATCGGCAGAACTCTCAAGAGAGGAGCCACGCGGTTACCAGCATTGGGGTGAACCTGGGAGTGCGCTCACCCACTGACTCGCCTGGCCAGTCTCCACCATTAGGCTTCTCGTTCTTCACACCTCAGTCTGTCAGTGGACCACGCAGTTCACGTCACCTGGGCGAATTCCTTAAAAATGCAGTCCACATGGAGGGCAACCGGAAACACTTGCTGGTGGGACATGTGGCCGGCCGGGGAAGTCTTCAGGCGGATCACGTGGCAGGCAGTTTGTGTCTGCCCCGCCTTACTCACGCCGATGGCCCGGTGCAATTCTTGCGGAGGCTGGACCTCTCCGAGCTGCTGGCGCACATCCCTCGGCATAAGCTCAACACCTACCACGTGCGCATGGAGGATGATGCCCAGGCCGGGCAGGGTGAGGACTTAAGAAAGTTCATCCTCTCTGCGCTTAGTGCTAGCCACCGCAATGTGGTCCACTGCGCTCTGTGCCACCGCATGCTGCCCATCTTCGAGCAGTTTCCTCTGGTGGATGGGACGCTCTTTCTCAGCCCTTCACGACACGACGAGATTGAGTATGATGTGCCGTGCCACTTACAAGGCGAGTATCTCTTGAGTGTTTTATTATATAGTTATAGTTATTATTGACTGACTGTGCATAACTAAGAAGATTAAGGCTTTGAAGCAAGCTGTACAGCTCAAAAACTATACTGCACCATAAAATGCATTGAATAATCTACTCAAATTATATGCAACCCTTATGCAACTAATGAACAGCACAGGAAACTGCACAGAGCCCATCTTTCCCACTGGCTAGAGCAGTGCTTTAGGTTGGGAAGTTGCAGTTGAAGGTTCTCAGCTTTGGGCATTATTAGTTTGGGCTCTCTGTATACTTAGAACAATAGAAGTAATTGAATCAAGGTAATTTCATAATAAAATTAAACAAATGAGTCAAATCATGAGAGAAAACCACATAGAGAAAAAAACAAATCCATTCAAATGTTACGCCGTGAAGCTTTTCACATTCTTCTAGATGACCTGGTGCTGTGTTTTGACTGCATAATACTGTATAATAAGGAAGACCAAGGACCGAAGAGCATTAATGCATAATGAGTGACGAGACACAGGGTCCAGGTATCTTCACTCAGAAGGTAATAGTTATTTGCTGTACCTTTCGCATTTCTAAAGGGAGGCTGATGCACCTGTACGCCATCTGTGTGGACTGTCTGGAAGGGGTGCACAAAATAGTGTGTATAAAGTGCAAATCCCGATGGGACGGAAGCTGGCACCAGTTGGGTACTATGTATACCTACGACATTCTGGCTGCTTCACCTTGTTGTCAGGTATGTAACAAACAGTTTACATACATTACATTTCTGATAAGAAGCGTGGATGTTCTAGATGTTTATAGATTTTTTGTAGCAAGTGAATTCATCTCACTGCACACTGCTTATCAGATTTTTAAAAATGGCTTTATCTTGTTAGCTCATAAACCTGGTCATGTTCTGCACAATGGATTCGTATCAATATCAATTAAGACCAAATTACTGGCTTTCTGTGATCTGACCCCTCTAATGTCTTCTGATTTTCTATGCACATCAGGAAAATACTATTAACCAGTATCATGTCATGTTTTCCATGCACCTTGCTCCACTCCCGCTGTAGAGCAAAAAACGAACACAGAACCACCTTCATTCTGAAGTGCAATAGAGTAGAAATATGTTATTTCTGTTTTTTTCCCCCTATTAACAGAGTTTGTAGAAATTCTGTAATATCTACAATAGGATATTGTTGTTTGTGGAATCACTACTAATGGTTCTGTTGCTCTAAAAGTCTTCCTGAGCATCTATATAACATAAGAAGGGAAATAAATTGTATTAATTGCAGGATTGTCATGAACTTTATGGAAAGCAAAAGAGACATTACCTATCCATAGGCCTGTCACGATAACTACTTTTTCAGAGGATATATCGTCCCAGAAATTATTGCAATAAATAATATTATTGTCATTTTAAGATCATTTGTTTGAGTAAATGTCTGATTAAGCTCATATGTGTATAGGATGTGTGTGGGTGAGTTAATTAACCCGCTAGTAAAGCGCTTCAGTTTACCGCCGTTCATTCACTGTTCAGCTTCAGCTCACGCAGCTTAAGCGGCTCAATGTCAATCCGCCACATTATTGACTACGACTGGATTATTACAAACACTACCTGTACTTGTTGTAGAGGAAATGGGTCTGTTTTTACCGGAAGCACCAGAAATGCAAGATACATGCCAGCCATATACGCGCTTCACTTCAATTTAATTAATCAGTCTCAAATATCAAATAACCCCTGTTTTAATATAGTAGAATTTTTAACCAAGATAAATAATATTCAGTGAATTTCTTTTTGAAGGATTAGTACTGAAAGTTCTTGAAGTATCAAAGTAATAACTACAACATGGCAATAAAATGTTTTGAAACAGTGAGAAAAATCTCATTCTAAATTGAGGCTGTGTGTGTGTGTGTGTGTGTGTGTGTGTGTGTGTGTGTGTGAGTGAGAGAGAGAGTGAGAGAATAATCGAGGAGAAAATATGGCAGGGATTTCAGAGGCTCCACACATGGTAGATGGCAGATGCAGTAAAGTTTATAGGAATAATGTTACAGAGTTAGTTTGGAATTTATTTTTCCTTGACAAAATTCACTGACTGAGAGACTGTGTTAGTAAACACAGAGAGAGATTGCATGAGAAGGACACAGAGAGAGAGAGAGAGCGAGAGAGGTAGGTTTGTGGTGACGTGCGGGATTCCCCATATTTAACAGAATGCTGATTTCAACAAAGCAGCTTGAATGACTAAAGACAGTAACATTATAAACAAACAGCCCAGATGTACAGTCTTTTTTTTTTTTAAAATACTTTTTCGTTGTTTTTAGTTTGTAGCGAGAGTGCGAGAGGAACGCAGCTTGAGTCTGTACACTCTTTAGGAGTGCTGTCCTCGTGCATGCAGTTTGCGGTTTGACCTGAACGTATGGCAATGCAGTGCATGCCGATTTGTCTTCATGCGTTCGTCTGGTTTACGGATTGATCTGTTGTGGGTACTCCTTCTGATGCAGTTCGGTCGGCTTTGTATCTCTCGGGGGTCCTACCTCCTGTTGAAAATTGAAATCATAAGTAAACTTGCATGGGAAAAAAAAAACCTCAGAAGATTAAAATCCATGTTGCTGTTCAGTGGAATTGGTGGATTGTTTAAATTCAGAGAGGCTCAGATTAGAGAGAGATGTGAGATTTCCTCTCTGAGGTCTATCTGTGAGAGAGTCAGAGCAGAGGGAGCGAGACATAGCCTCACAAGTCCTTTTGAGTGTTTGACCTGTGTGTCGTATCAGGTTTAGTGGAATAGTACAGTAAGAACAGAGAGCCCCCTATCAGTGGAGGCACGCTGTTAAATCAGGATTGAGCATTAGAACATTTGTCATCCATTCTTTCATTTCCTTTACACACGTCTGTTTTTAGCAGTTTGACTCGCACCTGTGCTTTAAACAGGTATGGGGAGTATCATTAAGAAGTTTTGTCAGTCTCAAATAGTTATACAACTGCTGAATGTTTGATTCTGACGTTCAGCTTGCTAATGGCTGTCCTGCATGAGTCCAGTCTTACTTCGGCTTGTTTTTCCTTGCACGAGGATGATCACTATGATGCCTGTCTGTACTGCCTGGGGATAGTCCAAGCTAGGAGAGCTCTCATATGTACATTTTGAAGCAGCTCAGACTGTCAACTCTCAAAAAGGCGGTGACGTTTTATGAAAAATCCTTGGACAAGTAACCATGGAACAGGAGGACTGTGTTCCTGCTGAGTATTTACTGAGCTGCCACAAAAAGCAGAGTGATTTTTATACTCCCGGGAGAATTATCTGGCTGTGCTAGGCGCTTACTGATTTCAGACTGAGATAGGGTGGAATGAAGGAGCATTGGGGGCTAGGGTTGGGCGATATCTTATCGTTTGTGATATACCGGTAGAAATTCTCCCCACTATAAGAATTATTCTTCACGTGATAATAACGATAAAGCCTAGTTGATGACGTATTTCTGTGTGCAATGGTGTGCGACCCGTTCGCAGCTCACATGCAGAGCAAAAACAAGTATGGTGGAAGCTGTGGAGGAGTTTATCACTAAACGTGGAGCTACTGTACCTCTACAATCTGGAACTGGTTTGGTTACAGAAAATCAGTTTTACTTTTAGATTAATGTTTGTGTTTCTGAGGCTCTTAAGACTGCATGCAGCGGTCACTTGTAGCCAAAAACAGTGATGAATAGCACTATATTTATATAGTCACTGATATCGTTATCGCAGTAAATACCAAAAAATATTGTGATATAGTTTTAAGTCCATATCTCCCATCCCTATTGGGGGCGTGTCTATAGGATGACTGACAGGAGGCCTAAACACAAAAAAAGCATTCCAGACCTGCAGCCATTTTTCCAAACGGCATTCCTCAGCCACGTAACACACTGAGGCCATATCGTAAAGCATCATTTTTTATCATGTTTTTATATATACATGTGTGTGTGTATGTGTATATATGTATATATGTATATATATATATATATATATATATATATATATATATATATATATATATATATATATATACACACACATACACGTTATTTGTACTAGTAAGAAATAAAGCAACTCAATGTTAAATGACATACATTTGATGGTGTTGAGTCTCATTTTCAGAAAAATTTTAACTTTCAGTTTGTTTTACTCTCCTGTTAACAGGTTTTATTTCAAAATGGCTTTTAAAAAAAATATTACAATTATTTATAATAACACATTTACTGTATATTATTTTGTTGTAATGTCAGTCAGCACCAGTGGGGCGAGTCAGAGATCATCACTGGTTGCTCGCACATTCAGTCTAAAGTAACATCACACCAAATAATCATCATATATCCTGTGAGCTGGAGCACAGGGAAAAGTAGAGGCTGCTAGACTACATGCCTGAGAAGATTATTTCTTCATATTACAACTGTTATAGATAATGTGTATATCTTACAGAGTGGTTATCCACTGAGATTAGACAGAGGCTAAAAACGATTGATATCTTCATAATGAAACTAATGGCTGAGTAATGTGTAATAACCAGGTCTTATGGATAGATGGCACACATACATGCACACACCCTGCAGACAGAGACCCGCATTAGTGATTTATAATTCTTTTTCTTTTAGTGTTTTAAGTTATAATCCTCGACTGGGTTCATGTTGTATTTCCTATGAATAAGTTGTACTTTGATTAGACAGTGTGTGACCGTTTATCTAAATTTAGTTTCTCCTCTAAACACAGATTGAATAACGAAACTCTAGATAAATCTACTAAACTATTAGAATAATAGTTTTTATTATTATTCTTTATTATAACTTTTATTATTATTATTACCTATTATTATTATTTTTTTCTTTTCTTTTTTTCTTCTTCTGTGTACCGCTTATTTTGTGTACAGTGCTTTGAAAAGCTGCTTTTAAAGGTAAAATAAAGGTTATTATTATTATTATTATTATTATTATTATTATTATTATAGTGTAAATAATGCACTTCGTTCACATTCATTACACGTGACTGCTAATGACGCGACAGACGCTTCATACCCTTCTGTGTACTATTTTTTTTTATTGCGCCAGAAATAAAGCCTTCTATTGATTTTTATTTATTTTTAATCTTTGAATCAAGCGCCGCTAGAACATTCGTACCAGGCGCTCCTGTGTGAGCGTTTCTAACAAATAATCAATATGAATAGCGTCTGCTGCTAAATCATGTCTCTGTTTGATCAGCTGAAGAAAGCATCACATGTCGGCGCTCACTGAGATCTTCCATGTGGTTCCATCCGCCAAGAAGCTAGCATGCTAACTACTCACATGCTAGAAATAATCAATAGCAAAAGATTAACCAGTCACTAGATAGGCTGAGCCCCGTTTGTGCTAGTGACAGATCACAACAGAGTGAAATAAATGTGTGGTTATGAAATGAAAAAAAAAAAAAGCCATTTTGAAATGAAAACCTATAATTATTAGGTAAAATGGCTGAAGATATATCTCAGACTATCCATGTTATACAGAGTCAGCTGACTGAAGGGGAATGTTGGATTTTGCATAGAGGTCTAACACTGGGCTCCATGATGTCTAAATTGTTTCTGGGTAATAATTTCACCTTTACAGCATCTGGAAATCAATCTGTTTTAGTTTATAGTACCAGTTCATCATAACTGTATAGTGTTTTACTGTCTGAAAACTCCATAAAAGGCAAAGCTTACAACAGTAAAATGAGAGCTAAAAAAAAAAGGGAGTGGAGTTTCTCAGAAGTAGAAGTGAGTGTTATTCTGATTCATGTGTATGCTGATGAAAATATCTACAATTTCGTAGCGTAACAGCACCTGAAGGCCAAAACCTGGAGTCTGAATTAGCTGGGAATTAAGTGAGGTGAAAAGGAAATGCTTTGATATGAAAAACAGAGGGAAAATAATTCTATTCTGTATGCGGGTGATCATGGACATCGAGCACGTCACACAGAGACGTGCTGTGCTGGATCTCAAGAGAGCTCGTTTTTATCATTACAGGTGATATAAACTGTCTTCCAATGAATAAAGTTAATATTATGATTGGGGTGGAATGCACATCATTAAGACATTATAAAATCTAAATTGTGCTTCTCTAAAATAAAGTAGTATGGCAGGACAGATTTAATGCATAGAATTACTGAATTGAACTCAATATTAGGTAAATAAATATAAATTTGATTAAATCTACATTCGGATCACATGTAAATGAATCACATGTAAATGAATCATATGAAAATTAATAAATAAATTAAAGACAAATCTACATTCGGACATGGTTAGCGTTGTATTTTCTCTTTTCCTAACAGTAAATTCAGCCCATGGTGGAGTTGTTCAGGTGGAATGTTAAATAAAAAAAGGAAGAGGATGGGAATGTGACCCCTGATGCACACTAATCACTGCTTTATTATTCTCTCCATACAGGATTTTATTTTGTGATTGAAGCCTCTTCAAAAATGCTTGATTTTGCTGTGGCTTTTTTCAAAACTTACAATGCAACTTGCTGAGTTTGTTGTAATTTCATTTTGGGGCAGAAAACTACTTGAATCGAATGAAATTGTTTTGCACGGTCTTTCGCAGTCATGTTTGTTGGTAAATGAGACCTTTCAACTATACTCAGGTTTGATGCATGCGAATCGAAGAGGGCTCTGGCTGAATGCACGTTGTGATGATATCACGAAATTCTGCAGTAATTTTGAAAAATTGCAAGCTCCTCCGAATATTTACTTGATTTTGTGTTAATTTCTGCAATCGCAGAATCCTGGCGAGACTGACTAATTCTAGCTCTAAATCTGATTTGGGAAGTGAGAGAATATTTCAGTGAGTGTCCTGTTGAAATGGTTTCACCTCTCTCTGTCTCTCTCTCTCTCTCTCTCGCTCTCTCTCTCTCTCTCTCTCTCTCTCTCTCTCTCTCTCTCTCTCTGTCTCTCTCTCTGTGTTCTCGCAGGCCAGACTGAACTGTAAGCACTGTGGGAAGCCTGTGATCGATGTACGCGTGGGCATGCAGTATTTCTCCGAGTACAGCAACGTGCAGCAGTGTCCACACTGTGGCAATCTGGACTATCACTTTGTCAAACCTTTCTCCTCCTTCAAAGTCCTCGAAGCCTATTGACAAAAGTTCTACTTGCATGCTAGTCTCCTTCCCTTTTTTTTGTTCCTAGGGAATTTTATTTGTCATGATTCTTTTTTTTTTAAATTAAAATTAAATAGAGAAGAGTGAAACAATGGCAGTTAATCACAGAGGATGAAGTCAGGAAGCGCTTCACTAAATGTTCATAAGACTTTCTCATCTGGCATTTACAACCACAGAAGCAAGAATAATACTGTGACGAGTGAATGTATCTGTACAGTATATGCCAAATTCACCCTTTTGTACAAAGAACAAAAATAATAAAATGCATAAAATCTGTATTTTCTAGATTTCGTTCATACTTTCGTTCATACATTTTAGGGCCACTGTTCCCTCATTTTAACACACAAACACTGCTCAAATATTAGTATTATGTTAGTATATTATATTAGTATTAGTATTAGTAAGTATTATGACTTTTTTATTGATATTTCTCAAAATTGTATGAATTTTAGAGATATGTATGAATATTACAAATTTATTCTTGATATATTATGAATTTATTCTCAAAATATTACAAATTTATTCTCAATATATTACAAATTTATTCTGAAAATATTACAAATGTATTCTCAAAATATTCTCAATATATTACAAATTTATTCTCGAAAAGTAACTGTTATTCTCAATATATTATGAATTTATTCTAAAAATATTACAACTGTATTTTCGAAATGTTACAAATTTATTGTCGAAACCTTGCATTTTAATGTTTTAAACAGTGACCCTAATACTTTGTTGCATTGTGGCTCTGCAAATGGGATCACTTGTTTCGGTACCAGCGCTCATGAACGGAGATGGAAGGCTGTTCTGATGTGTGTAATGAAGGAGGAGTGGTTTAATGTAACACTGTTTATTCAGGACAGGGTTTGAAGACAGAAAGGCAGCAGAGCGAGCGAGAGAGAGAGATAGAGAGAGAGAGAGAGAGAGAGAGAGGAAGGGAGGTACAGTTACAGTGCCCTCCACTAATATTGGCACCTTTGGTATTTATGAGCAAAGAAGGCTGAAACATTGTCTTTATTGTTTAACCTTTTGATCTTTTGTTTAAAAAAAATTCACAAAAATACCCTGCTCGCATGGATATCAAACAATTGCAAACAAAACAGGTTTATCTAAAAATAATCTTTGTTAAATATAGATGTGCAACAATTATTGACAGCCCTATGAATTCATATAAGAAAAAATATATTTGAAGTATATTCCCACTGATATTTTACATTTTGTTTAGTACACCTGGGTGACTAGGAACAGGAAATTGTTCAAACCTGACTTCCTGTTTCACAGGGGTATAAATATGAGGTAACGCATAGGCCAAATTCCCTTAATCAATCATAACAATGGATAAGACCAAGGAATATAGCTGTGATGTGCGGCAAAAAGTTGTTGAGCTTCACAAAATGGGAAGTGTCTATAAGGAAATAGCACAAGCATTGAAAATCCCCATTTCCACCACCAGGGCAATAATTAAGAAGTTCCAGTCAACTGGAAATGTTATGAATCAACCTGGAATTGGACGTGTCTGTATTGTCTCAACGCACTGTGAAGAGGATGTTTCGAGTGGCCAGAAAATCTCCAGCTGGAGAATTGCAGAAGTTAGTTGCGTCTTGGGGTCAGAAAGTCTCAAAAACTACAATCCGAAGTCACCTACATCACCACAAGTTGTTTGGAAGAGTTTCAAGAAAAAAGCCTCTACTCTCATCCAAAAACAAACTCGAGCATCTTCAGTTTGCCAGACACTACTGGAACTTCAAATGGGATTGGGTTCTATGGTCAGATGAAACCAAAATAGAGCTTTTTGGTAATAAACACCGGAGGTGGTTTTGGTGCCATGTGGAAAAGTACCTCATGCCCACAGTTAAATATGATGGTGGCTCTAATGTTTTGGGTCTGTTTTTCTGCCAGAGGACCTGCACATTTTGTTAGGATATATGGCATCATGGACTCTATCAAATATCAACAGATATTAAATGAAAACCTGACTGCCTCTGCCAGAAATCTTAAAATGGGCCGTGGTTGGATGTTCCAGCAGGACAATGATCCAAAACATACATCAAAATCAACACAAAAATGGTTTACTGACCACAAAATCAAGGTCCTGCCATGGCCATCCCAGTCCCCTGACTTGAAACCCATAGAAAACCTGTGGGGAGAACTGAAGAGGAGAGTTAACCAGCATGAACCTCAAAATGTGAAGGATCTGGAGAGATTCTGTATGGAAGAATGGTCTCAGATCCCTTGCAATGTATTCTCCAACTTATCAGGCATTATAGGAGAAAACAGAGCTGTTATCTTGGCAGAGGGAGGTAGCACAAAGTATTGACTAAAAGCGTGCCAATAATTGTTGCACACCTATATTTAACAAAGATTTTTTTTTATATATATATAAACCTGTGTTTTGTTTACAGTTGTTTGATATCCATGAGAGCAGAGTATTTTTGTAAATTTTTTAAACAAAAGATTAAACAATAAAGACAATTTTTCGCAACCTTCTTTGCTCATATTTACCAAGGGTGCCAATATTAGTGGAGGACACTGTAGTTCTTGTGTGACAAAACGTTACAATTTACTTCCTAACATGACTTTAATATTATCCGCTATATCACACTCCTCTGCTTGTGGAGACGAGGTACATCACTACTGACTCACTACACTACAGTATATAATATATAATAAAAAGATGTAATTTTCCCTCTTTCACAGCCACACTACTGAAAAACTGAAAATGATTTGAGGAATCACACAGATTTTTCTCTATTTACACATCCTCTGTCAAATGTCATGGAAATCTGTTTTTTGTAGATTATTATTTCCTTTCTTTTGAATATTACCACTGTAATAAACATCATGTTGTGTATGTGTGTGTGTGTGTGTGTGTAAGTGTGTGTGTATCATGTCCATACTTAACAATGGCCTGCAAGCTCTTTAGCAAGTTGCTATGCCAACAAATCTTTTCAGATTCTTGTCATTTGTAGATGAGCTGTTGTATTTCACCAGAAAACTGAACACACACCTGTACACACACACACACACACACACACAAAGGCAAGTGTGGCTTTTTAGTTCACAGAGCTTGGAATATAGTGGCTGGCTTATGCTGCATGGCTTTTTATAAGTGGTTGCCATGGTAACTGCTGCATGGCGAGGAATCATCAGGTATACCAGAGCTATAGATTGTGATGGGTTTTGAAATGGATGTTGTTCATGTCCCAGTATGATGTTGGACAGTGTCTCTGACAAATATCGGTACTGTATGTCACACACATAATAACACTTATCAAGATTCTTTAATAAACTTTTTTGAAAAAAGTATATAGATACAAAGCCTCACACAGCACTGCACTCATACACACACACACACACACACACACACACACACACAAATACACACCACAGCAGAGAAAATGAGGAATCAGTGAAAATGACTGGAATCATACAGTCCATTACGTTCCTTCGCTCAGCTTTTCTTAGCACCTTTAGCTGCACTTTTCTTCTTAGAGGAGCCCTGTTTCTTGGGGTGGGGTTTATTAGCACTGGGAGTGGCTTCCTGGGATTTTCCGTTTAGTGGTTTTGCTGCTGCTGTTGTAGTAGATGCCTTGGGTGCAGGTGATTCCGCAATGTGAGATTCTACTTTTATAGGCTCCACTTCTGCATTTAAAGTTTCTTTAGCAGACTCAGCTTTGGGGTCTTGTTCCGTATGAAGTTCAGTTTTGCTAGAAGGTACTTTAGGAGCTTCAGCTTGAACTGTTAATCTTTTTACTTCTTTGGGTTTCATTTGTTTGTGGCCTACAGAATTTGGCTTGTTAGATTTTTGCATGGGTGTCTCTTGCTTGATTGGCTGTACTTTTGCAACATTTTTAGTTGGTACTTTGGTCAGCTCTTCTTTTGGTGGTTCTACTTTGGGTGGTTCTTCTTTGGGTGGTGCTACTTTGGCGGGTTCTGCTTTTGGTGGTTCTGCTTTTGGTGGTTCTTCTTTGGGCGGTTCTACTTTGGATGGTTCTGCTTTAGGTGATTCTGCTTTGGGCGGTTCTTCTTTGGGTGGTGCTTCTTTGGGTGGTTCTGCTTTGGGTGGTTCTTCTATGGGGGGTTCTGCTTTGGGTGGTTCTTCTTTGGGGGGTTCTGCTTTGGGTGTTTCTTCTTTGGGGGGTTCTGCTTTTGGTGGTTCTGCTTTTGGTGGTTCTTCTTTGGGTGGTTCTACTTTGGGTGGTTCTGCTTTAGGTGGTTCTGCTTTGGGTGGTTCTGCTTTGGGTGGTTCTGCTTTAGGTGCTTCTTTCTCCTGTTGATTGGACTCATGCTTGGCCTCTAATTGGATTGCCTCACTTTTCACTCCCTTAGGAGTCAGTGTAGTATCTGATTTATGTACTTCTTCAATACCTTCTTCCAGACCGTGTTCCTCTGTTAAGGAATCTAACTTAACTGTTGTTGGTTTACTTGGCACAGGAACAAGAGGAACTAGTTGTTTAGGCTCAGATGATTCCTCCTCACTGTCAGAGCCCTCCATTTCATCTGCAGTTGAGGCCATCAATGAGGCTGCAAACTCCTGCAGACGTTCTTGTTCCTTCCACAACTTCTCCATCTCTGCTGTAAGTGCTGGGTTGCGCACCGGCTCTGAGACTGGCAGCTGGTCGAGTTCTGGAATCTCTTCTTCACCAAGTTCCATCACAGTTGCTGAGGCTGAAATAGCTTGTATGCGGATCTCCTTTATCTTGTCGTACAGGACTTTCCTCTCCTCCTGTAGTGCTCGGCACAAAGTCTCCAACTTATCGATCTTCACAGTAAAGAGCTCAAGTTCTTTGCCCTTCTCAGATCTCTGTTGGAAGGCAATGTCACAAGATTAGCTCAGTGCAGCATTACTGAATTGGTGAACAAATAAAAATACACACAATGCAGCAGGTTACCTCCTCAATCATGTCAGTAAGAGTTTTGTTGCAACTTTCAAAGCGTATTTTCCACACATTTGACTCCCTCTCCAGCTTCTTCATCTTCTTGGTCATCTAAGTAGATGGGTGACATGATTAACATAATAATTATGAAAAGAATTAGTGTAAAAATATTGTTCTTGATACATGGCATGGATTGCCATCAAGAGTTTAAACACACCGGCTATACTGCATTATTGTTATTGTTATGTTTATTAGTTTACAGCACATCATATTTCAAATACAGCTGTAACCATTTAAAATGTGTGACGGTGTAAAGTAGCAAACCTTTTCCATCTCTTGTTTGAAAGCAGTATAAACGTCATTGCTTTTGGCCAGTGTAGCCTGAAACTCATCAAACTTGTGAGAGTACAACACGAGCTACAAGAGAAAGGGTGGAGGAGAAGAAAAACAGCAAATGTTTAGGGTTGTTTGAGCTCCTCAGAGTACATCCATTATAGACACCGTTAGAAAAGAAATAATGCTGTGCTGTGAGTGTGTGTGTGTTTGTGCCTTCATAGTGATTCCTGAGTCTTAAAAATGTGACATGGTCCATATCCAGTAAAGCTAAGATGTCTCTGAATATACTTGTGCTTTTTATTGTTGTAAATATGCTTTTAAATTATTTATATATATATATATATATATATATATATATATATATATATATATATATATATATATATATATAAAGTATCTCACAAAAGTGAGTACACCCCTCACATTTTTGTAAATATTTGATTATATCTTTTAATGTGACAACACTGAAGAAATGACACTTTGCTACAATGTAAAGTAGTGAGTGTACAGCTTGTGTAACAGTGTAAATTTGCTGTCCCCTCAAAATAACTCAACACACAGCCATTAATGTCTAAACCGCTGGCAACAAAAGTGAGTACACCCCTAAGTGAAAATGTCCAAATTGGGCCCAATTAGCCATTTTCCCTCCCCGGTGTCATGTGACTTGTTAGTGTTACAAGGTCTCAGGTGTGAATGGGGAGCAGGTGTGTTAAATTTGGTGTCATCGCTCTCACACTCCCTCATACTGGTCACTGGAAGTTCAACATGGCACCTCATGGCAAAGAACTCTCTGAGGATCTGAAAAAAAGAATTGTTGCTCTACATAAAGATGGTCTAGGGTATAAGAAGATTGCCAAGACCCTGACACTGAGCTGCAGCACGGTGGCCAAGACCATACAGCGGTTTAACAGGACAGGTTCCACTCAGAACAGGCCTCGCCATTGTTGACCAAAGAAGTCGAGTTCACGTGCTCAGCGTCATATCCAGAGGTTGTCTTTGGGAAATAGACGTATGAGTGCTGCCAGCATTGCTGCAGAGGTTGAACAGTTTGCTGAAGACAAGCAGACTAAGGACATGGATTACTGGAACCATGTCCTGTGGTCTGATGAGACCAAGATAAACTTATTTGGTTCAGATGGTGTCAAGCGTGTGTGGTGGCAACGAGGTGAGGAGTACAAAGACAAGTGTGTCTTGCCTACAGTCAAGCATGGTGGTGGGAGTGTCATGGTCTGGGGCTGCATGAGTGCTGCCGGAACTGGGGAGCTACAGTTCATTGAGGGAAGCATGAATGCCAACATGTACTGTGACATACTGAAGCAGAGCGTGATCCCCTCCCTTCAGAGACTGGGCTGCAGGACAGTACTCCAGCATGATAACGACCCCAAACACACCTCCAAGATAACCACTGCCTTGCTAAAGAAGCTGAGGGTGAAGGTGATGGACTAAACCCTATTGAGCGTCTGTGGGGCATCCTCAAATGGAAGGTGGAGGAGCACAAGGTCTCTAACATCCACCAGCCCTGTGATGTCATCATGGAGGAGTGGAAGAGGACTCCAGTGGCAACCTGTGAAGCTCTGGTGAACTCCATGCCCAAGAGGGTTAAGGCAGTGCTGGAAAATAATGGTGGCCACACAAAATATTGACACTTTGGGCCCAATTTGGACATTTTCACTTAGGGGTGTACTCACTTTTGTTGCTAGCGGTTTAGAAGGTTTTGAAGGGACAGCAAATTTACATTGTTACACAAGCTGTACACTCACTACTTTACATTGTAGCAAAGTGTCATTTCTTCAGTGTTGTCACATGAAAAGATATAATCAAATATTTACAAAAATGTGAGGGGTGTACTCACTTTTGTGAGATACTGTATATATATATATATATATATATATATATATATATATATATATATATACACACACAGTGAGGGAAATAAATATTGGATGCGTCAACATTTTTTTCAGTAAATATATTTCCAATGAGGCTATTCACATGAAATTTTCACTAGACAGCAGTATTAACTGAAAAAATCTGGAAATATAAAGGATTCACAACATTAAAGTCCATAAATAAAGTTATGTGTTATAAAGTGGAATGACACGGGAGAAAAGTATTAAACACGCTAAGAAAAAGCAGTTCTCCAAGGAAACGTAAGGCAAGGAACTAGCTGAAATGATACTTTTTGGATATATTATATGGGCCAAAATCACACCTGAATACTGCGGCTGATTACTTTCTTCATACAGGAAGCATCTTGAAACTGTCATTACAAACAAAGGCTTCTCCACTAAGTATAAAATAAATTTCAGTTAGCGTGTTCAATACTTTTTTCTGTGTCATTCCGTTTTATTACACATAACTTCATTTATGGACTTTAATCTTGTGAATTCTTTATATTTCTGGATTTCTTGATTTAATACTGATGTCTGGTGAAAATTTCATGTGAATAGCCTCATTGGAAATATATTTACTGAAAAAAAATGTTAATGCATCCAATACTTATTTCCCCCACTGTATATATATATAAAAGAGTAAATGTCTGATGAAATTCAGTTGAAAAGTTACTTATTACTTATGTACAAATGTTTTTTGTTTTAAAGTAGCTATGCTGTTTTGCCTGAAAACATCACTCAGTCTCAGTACGTTTGCTGCTCATATGCATGACTAACACCACACAGTTCGCTAATGAATTAATCAGAAGTAAAACATCATGTTAATAACTGATATTTACCATCAGCTTGAATTTTTTATAGAACAGCCAATTAAGTTAGCTACCAGAATCGATGCTAGTCTAAACTGGTTTTTGCAAATAAACCAGGCTAATTTTTTCAAATTAACTGGAGTTCATGACTGAGGTAAAGGAGGCGCCTCAGTTTATATGAGTCTTCATTAACTCCAGCGTACTGAAACATTTTAGTGAGATGCCGGGGTACTCATCCTCAGCTTCCACACTGCAGGCATGTGGATTATCTATCTTCACACACGCATGGATAGCTACAGTGCGAACTACAGGTGCATCTCAAAAAATCTGAATATCGTAGAAAATTCAAAAACTGGAACTTTCATATATTCTAGATTCATTACACATAAAGTGAAATATTTCAATCCTTTTTTTAAATCTTGATGATTACAGCTTACAGCTCATGGAAATCAAAAATTTCTCAAAATATTAGAATAAAGCATTTATATTACAGAAATGTCGACCTGAGAAGAACTCTAATCAGCTAATTAACTCAAAACACCTGCAAAGGTTTCCTGAGCCTTTAATCTCTGTCTGGTTCAGTACACAACCACAATCATGGGGAAGATGAAAGTAAATTTTGCATTTCATTTGGAAATCAAGGTCCCAGAGTCTGGAGGAAGAGTGGAGAGGCACAGAATCCAAGTTGCTTGAAGTCCAGAGTGAAGTTTCCACAGTCAGTGATGATTTGGGGTGCCATGTCATCTGCTGGTGTTGGTCCACTGTGTTTTCTCAAGTCGAGAGTCAATGCAGCATCTACCAGGAGATTTTAGAGAACTTCATGCTTCCGTCTGCTGACAAGCTTTATGGAGATGCTGATTTCCTTTTCCAGCAGGACTTGGTACCTGCCCACAGTGACAAAACTACTAGTAACTGGTTTGCTGATCATGGTATTACTGTGCTTGATTTGCCAGCCAACTCGCCTTACCTGAACCCCATAGAGAATCTATGAGAGACAGCAGACCCAACAAGACAGACAAGCAGAAGGCCGCTATCAAAGCAACCTGGACTTCCATAACGCCTCAGCAGTGCCACAGGCTGATTGTCTCCATGCCACACCACACTGATGCAGAACTTCGTGCAAAAGGAGCTCTGACCCAGTATTGAGTGCGTAAATTAACATAATTTTCAGAAGGTTGACAGTTCTGTATTATAAATTATTTATTCTAATATTTTGAGATACTGGATTTTTGATTTCCATGAGCTGTGAGCTGTAATCATCAAGATTTAAACATAAAAAGGCTTGAAATATTTCACTTTATGTGTAATGAATCTAGAATATATGAAAGTTCCGCTTTTTGAATTAAATTACAGAAAAAAAATTAACTTTTCCACGATATTCTAATTTTTTGAGATGCACATATACACTGTGTAGCGTGAGAAGGTCAACGAAGGATGAATTGATGTGATGTGATTGATGTGATGTGCAGTGTCCAGTTATTGGCTTTGAGTTTTTTAACAAGCACATTGAAGATCTAAACAAAAATGTAAGGAGTAAAAGTACAAGTATCTAATTTCAATAAAACTCAAGTATAAATATAGCAAAATAATACTTATAGTATAGCAACACATAGTGTGCATGTGTATATGTGTGTGTGTGTGTGTGTGTGTGTAGGTGTGAGTGTGTGTGTGTGTAGGTGTGTGTATGTGTAGGTGTGTGCGTGTGTGTGTGTGTGTGTGTGTGTGTGTGTGTGTGTGTGTAGGTGTGTGTGTAGGTGTGTGTGTAGGTGTGTGTGTAGGTGTGTGTGTAG
The DNA here is from genome assembly GCF_023375685.1 of Ictalurus furcatus. Lineage (NCBI taxonomy): Eukaryota > Metazoa > Chordata > Actinopteri > Siluriformes > Ictaluridae > Ictalurus > Ictalurus furcatus. The sequence goes on from NC_071256.1 coordinate 8,804,858, forward strand.
GTGTGTGTGTAGGTGTGTGTGTAGGTGTGTGTGTGTATGGCTCTGGGTTTGGCTCTGCATCCACCATGCCCCTGACCAGGATAAAGCAGCTGCTGAAGATGGATGAATAAAAATATTTTATTCATTCTTTTTTGTGAAATGATAATAAAGGTAAATTAGCCGCATGTTTAATGATCTAAAGTTTAAAGTAAATGAATGTTATAAATGGTTTAATTTGTATTTTATTGGCAAATCCACCACTTGGCTTATCTAACGCTTCAGACATAACAGCAGTAATTATCTACACACCCATTAATCAGGCACTACACTACTCTACACTACGCTACACTTTTCTACGCTACACCCCACTACACTACACTACTCTACACTACGCTACACTTTTCTACGCTACACCCCACTACACTACACTACTCTACGCTACACCATGCTACACCACACTACACTATGCCACACTACAATATGCTACACCCCACTACGCTACACTACTGTACGCTACACCATGCTATGCTACACTACGCTATGCCACACTACACTACACTACACCATGCTACGCTACACTACTCTATGCCACACTACACCATGCTACGCTACACCATGCTATGCTACTTTATGTTACACCACACTACGCTACACTATGCTACACCACACTAAGCTACGCTACACTGCACAACGCCACACCACACTAAGCTATGCTACACTACGCTACGCTATGCTACACTATGCTACACCCCACTATGCTACACTACTCTACGCTACACTAGACTATGCTACACTACACTACACTTCACTACACTACTCTCCTCCTGTGTCATATGTATAACTTCATAGTTTCATCTATTCAAGAACATTAGCTTGTCTTTTAAAAGAGCAATTAATAGGAAGCTTCTTATTTTCCAGTTGAACCGGGTGAAAGTTATCAACATGTAATAATGAATTCTTATCTCTGGGCCTTGTGTATTGACTCCCCTTCACTCAAATATTCCCATGTGGGTGGTTTAAAGAGTAGATCATTAAGCACTAAATTGGATATTCACCTGAGCCTGCATCACTGTGTTCTGCTCTTTCAGCTCTTTAACCTGTAGCTTCCACTCCGCAGCGTGAGACAGTAACTGCGCTTACACACAAAAACACAAGGAGAGAGAGAGAGAGAGAGAGAGAGAAAATGACAAAGCACTCCACTTTACCTGCTTCTTCATCTGCAACTCTTGCTCCTTCATTGTGACGCATTTCTTTGTTTTTTCAATTGCTTCTTTAAGCAACTAGCAACAAAGACAGTGAGACATTACCATGGGTCCTCCAGACTGTCTGTGTTCTCCATGCATACACCATGCTAATTACTCATTCATTCATTCATCCATTCATTCATTATTAACATCATAAATCAGTTAGCAATCCTAGGAAGTAAAAATAAATATAATTCCTCATCACATTTCATAGTCTCAGTGCTGTTTCTACTTAAAGAGCAGAAGCAAAGAGTGTTGCATAACTCACGTATTCCTTCTCCCTCGTATGCTTCTCCTCAGCTTCTTTAAGACGCATGTTAGCTTCTTCCAGTTTGGCATCTGACAGCTGCTGCTGAAGATTCTTCTGTTGGAATATCTTCTCTAAGCTCTGTTTTGGAGACGTAGAGAAAGTATGTATCATTAGAGCACAGTGGAGTTCTTTTAGAGATACACTATACGGCTAAAAGTTTGTGCACACCCGATCATCACACCCATACAGTATGTGCTTGTTGAACATCTCATTCCAGATTTATTCCCCCTTTTACAGTTATAATAACCTCCTCCAGTCTTCTCAGAAGGCTTTCCAATAGATTTAGGGGCGTGGCTGTGGGGATTTGTGTTCATTCAGCTACAAGAGCGTTTGTGAGGTTTGAGGTCAGGTTCTGATGTTGGGATGGTGAGGAGGCACCAGTTCCAGTTCCAGTTCATCCCAAAGGTGTTCAGTGGTGTTTGAGGTCAGGGTTCTGTGCAGGACACTCAAGTTCTTCCACTTTCTTCCAACCTTACCATGCCACATCTTCATGGAGCTTGCTTTGTGCACTTTGTGTCATGCAGGAATAGGTTTGGGCCTCTTAGTTCCAGTGAAGGAAAACTGTAATGCTACAGCATACAAAGACATTCTATACAATTGTGTGGTTTAAACTTTGCGGTAACAGTTTGGGGAAGAACCATATTCAGTATGGGTGTGATGGTGCACATACTTTTGGCCACACAGTGTACATGTACAACAATCCTACATCCTCACACAACACAAACATTTTGAAGCTGGATTTTAGAATGAACTGGGATTCACTGTAAGTACAGTATGTACTACATCTACATGAACTCATGTTAAATAAATTAAAAATCATAGTTATAATTGATTAAAATAAACAATACGCTTTATGCTTATGTCTGACTTAATGCCAACTCATAAAGCAGAATTCTTTTTCAGCATAGGTGAAGGATATACATATACAGTACTGTGCAGAAGTCTCAGGCACATGCAAAGAAACGCTGTAGAGCAAAGATGCCTTAAAAATAATCAAATGAAATGTTTCTACATTAAAAGAAATACTATAAAGAATAGTAAACAGTAATAAACGAAACAAAGTCAATATTTGTTATAATGACCTTTTGCTTTAAAAGAAAAAAAAAGTAATCCCAGGTAAAATGTGCACAGTTTTATAAGGAAATGAGCTGTAAGTGTTGTTGAGCATCTTGCAGAACCAGCCATGGTTCTTCTGGAGGCTTTGACTGGCGCACTCGCTTCTTATTTTTGCAGTGAAAATCATCAACCTTCATTATGTTTTTTGTCTGGAAAGTGGTCTCTTATGTAATACGCTGCTTTATTTACTGACATACAAACATTTTTCTGTCACATTTCATTTTGTGCTGGAAAATTAATGTTTGGAAATCTAAAGTGTTTTTGTACTGACTCGATAACATAGAAGTCATTAAATAAAAACAAAGTTTGTACTAAAACAAATAGGGTGCCTAAAACTTTTGCACAATACTGCATATATTTTTACTACTGAATAATAAAAGTGACAGTAAACTGTACATGTATTACATGCTATAGTCCATGCCATATTACAGCTCTATATGTTTTTGCATTTATATTCCAGAAACAGGTGGGGGCAGTAAAGATTACATTATTCAGTGCTGAGTGATCTGTACTAAATGCCATTGCACTGTTTATTTCTACCCATAATGCACAGCAGTGTGTGAGAGTAAGACTAGCCTGTCATTAAATAAGGCATGAATTGAGACCCGGTGAGGATGTGTTTCTGTAGATAGAGAGGCAGATGCACAGTCTCTCACACAGTATAGCCCTTAACTGTACATGATCTTTTATTATGAATATTTTTGTGCTGATGACTGAATATCGCCTTCCTATTATTTCGATGCCACCTGAATGTAAATGTGAATTAGGTTTTCAGTTCTCCATACACAATATAAATACTGCTCAGGCAGGTAGGAGTGGGTCTAACTGGAAAAATTCAGGTTTGAAACTGCTAAAGATTAAACATATTTCTAGAGACTATCTTTCCATCTTCTTGTTGCTGTTCAATCTTAATTCAGGTCATTAGGTGTGGTGCTTCTGTTAGTCTGGAGATAATACTGATAAAACAGTGTTGCTCAGTTGTTTGTTTGAACTAATGCTATGGAAAGACTCTTATAAAGTGTGTCTAGCAGTCAGTTGCCACCTCAGATAGATTGTAAAAGCTTACAAAACATTCACAGGATGTCACTGTGGAAAGGTATCCATCAGGAGGGGTACAAAAGAATTTCCAAAACATGGTCCAAGATGGAACCATGGAACACTGTGAAGGCCATCATCACCACAGGGACATTACCAAGAACAGGACCTCCAAAACTGATGAAAGGACAAGAAGTAAGTTTATCAAGGAGGTTGCCAAGAGACCTACAGCAACATTAAAGGAGCTGCAGGAATATCTGACAAGTACTGATCACTCCCTGCATGTGACAACAATCTCTTGTACTCTTCACATTTCTGAGCGATGAGGTAGGGTAGCCATTTCTTATGAAAGAACAAAACAAAAACAAAAACATCCAAGCCACCTAAATCATCCCAAACCATGTGGCAAGATGTGGTATGGTCTGATGAGACCAAGGTAGAACTTCTTAGGCATAATTCTGAAAGATAAATTTGATAAGCTTATCATCCAAGGAACACCAGAACCACGGTCAAGCATGGTGGTGGCAGCATCATGCTATGGTTCTGATTCTCTTCAGCTGAGACTGAGGCTCTAGTTAAGATAGAGGGATTCATGGATAGCTCCAAATACCAATCTATTTTACCCCAAAACCTGCAGGCCTCTGTTAGACAGCTGAAGATGAAGAAACATTTCAACTTACAGCATGGTAACAACCCAAAGCACAACTCCAAGTCAACAAAGGAACAGATTCAGAGGAAGAAGATCAGTGTTTTGGAAGGGCCCAGTCAGATCCCAGATCTAAATACTTTTTAGTACCTGTGGAATAACTTGAAGAGGACTATGCACAGGAGATACCTGATATCCCAATCTGATAGATTTGGAGCAGGTTTGCAAGGAACAGTGGAATAATTTATCAAATGAAGAAAAAATAACAAGTGTTCCTAAATATTAATTTACACACCTGACCTCTTAAAGACCAGTTTGCCTCCTGTAAAGTTAGTTTTAAGTGTGTGTGTGTGTGTGTGTGTGTGTGTGTGTGTGTATGTGTGTGTGTACCTCCTCTCTCTTCTCATACTGCTGGATGATGGAGGTGAGCTTGTTTGTCAGCTCGCTGTTCTCTTGGCACAGCTTGTTGTTGCGGTTGCTGTGATGCTCAATTTGGGCCTGGATGTCCACTACTGTGTTCTGGAAATGACTGGTGATCTCCGCTCGCTTCCTCTCATCCTCCTGGCACTTCTGCAGCATGTCTTCCTGTGGTGTAACACAGATAACTGCAGTGTTTAATGTCCAAAGAAAGCACTGCTCAAGCTAGAGAAAACATAGAATATTCTGTACTTTAATGGAATATTTTTTGGAATATTACTACTTTCAGATAAATGTCAGATAAAAGCCCAGATTTGGTTCATTTATATTTATGAAAATTCCAGCGATTTTTGCCTGTTGTTTCTCAGTTTCTCAGTTTTAAAAAATTAAAATCTATTTTATCTTTTAAATTGCAAAGTGACAAAATAAGCTTCAGTCTTATATAAGTCATGTGTCTGAGTTTTTCAATAACAAATAGCTATTATTGTCACGATCTCCCCTTGAGTCAGTGCTGCAGTGAGCTCGGAAAACCGAAGTGCACTAGCCAGGTGTGCGAGCGCTCAGCGAACACATGCTTTTTGGTTTTTAATAACAGTGACTTTGTATACTATGGACACGTGCACTGTTATGATTATGTTCTGTCTCCACCCCGTTTAGTCGTTGGTTGTTTTCCGAAGGTGTTTTAGTGTTGTTCATTTAAACCCCTCATATCTCTGTGCACTTTGCGCAGTATTGAGTTTACCTCTTTACTCTTTTGTTTCTTGTTTCTTGTTTCATGTTATTGACCTTGTTTCTCAGTTCTCGTTTCATGTTATTGATCTTGTTTCTCATTTCTCGTTTCATGTTATTGACCGTGTTGCTCATTTTGATTCCAGCCTAGCCCTTTTTATGCCTGTTTGCCAATCGCAAGAACTTTTGAATGTTATTAGGCCACGCTTTGATTACTGTTTGGATTTGTCTGCCTACCTCTCTCTTTAATAAACGTCTTTAACTGCATGTGCATCTGTCCTAAACCACCATTACAAGGATTACGTGACAGAATACTGTGCCACAACATGGATGCAGCAGGAAGACGGAGGAGACATTACGCTAGGAAGACCAAGCAAACCGTCCCAGCTGTGGATTCGATCCAGTTCCCGCAGTGGACTGTAGTAGATCTCCTGGAGCAGTATGATGGGTTGTCAGGCGACCCTGAATATTTTCTTGTGATCTATTTTTCTAGCCTAGCGGACCCCAAACCCAGTGAGAAGCATTGGATAAGGTTCACGTTGTCCCGGTTTTTTGGCTCAGCCCGCCAGTGGGCACAGCGTCTAGCAGCCATGGGATCCAACGGACTGGAGAAGGTAACTCAGTTTGTGAGACTATTCATGATGATGTTCGGCAGTCCAGAATCCAGGGTAGTCCTGGAGGATCTTTTGGTGGAGCCCTGCCTCAGAGATGAACCTGACGTGCTGTTCACTACCTGTTATGAGCAGGCAAACTGGGTGACCTTCTACTCAGAGCTCCAACATGAGACTCACAAAGTGGTCTCACCTGCAGAGCTCCAGCCAGAGGTCAACATGGTGGCCTCATCCCCAGAGCTTGAACCTGAGACCCATGAGGTAGTTTCCCCTGCCGAGCTCCAGCCGAAGGTCAACATGGCAACCTTGGCTCCAGAGCTCCAACCTGAGACCCACGAGGGGGTCTCACCCACAGAGTTCCTGCCAGAGGTCAATGTGGTGACCTCTACTCCGGAGCTCCAGCTCGAGGCCTATGAGGTGGTCTCACCTGGCGAGCTACAGCTGGAGGTCAATGTGGTGACTTCATCTCCAGAGCTCGAACCTGGGACCCATGAGGTGGTCTCACCTGCCAAGCTCCAGCCAGAGGTAAATGTAGCGACCTCGGCTCCAGAGCTCCAGCTCAAAATCCACGAGGTAGTCTCACCTGCCTAGCTCCAGCTAGAGGTCGAAGACACAACCTCTCAAGCCAAGTGCCTGTCAGAGGTTGAAGAGACGACCTTTCAAGCCAAGTTGCTGTCAGAGGTCAAAGAAACGACCTCTCAAGCCAAGTTCCTGTTCGAGGTCGAAAAGATGACCTCTCAAGCCAACTTCATGTCCGAGGTCGAAGAGGCGAGCTCTCAAGCCAAGTTCCTGTCAGAGGTTGAAGAGGCGGCCTCTCAAGCCAAGTTCCTGTTCGAGGTCGAAGAGATGGCTTCCCAAGACATGTTCCTGTACGAGGTCGACGAGGCGAACTCCCACGCCAAGTTCCAGTCTGAGATCGACGAGGCTGTAGACATGACCAACCAAGTTCTCCTCATGCTTGAAACTGACGTTACAACCAACTAGGTTTTGCTCACACCAGAGTCTGTTGACACGACCACCCAAGTTCTCATCATGCCAGAAAACTATGTCACGACCAACCAGGTTCTGCCCATGCCTGAAATCAACGTCACAACCAACCAGGTTCTGCTCACGCCTGAAGCCGACATCACGACCAACCAAGTTATGCTCATGCCAGAGTCGGTCGTCATGACCAACCAAGTTCTGCTCATGCCTGAATCTGCTGACACAGACAACCAAGTTTTGCTCACGCCCGAGTCTGCTGACACAGACAACCAGGTCCTGGTCACGCCTGAAGCCAACCTATGAGGTGGACTCACCTGGCGAGCTACAGCCGGAGGTCAACATGACGACTTCATCTCCAGAACAACCAAGTTCTGATCACACCCGAGTCTACTGACACGGACAACCAAGTTCTGCTCACGCCCAATTCTGCTGACGTGGACCACCAAGTTCTGCTCACACCTGAGTCTGCTGACACAAACCACCAACTTCTGCTCATGCCCGATTCTGCTGACAAGGACGGCCAAGTTCTGCTCATGCCCGAGTCTGCTGACAAGGACGACCAAGTTCTGCTCACGCCCAATTCTGCTGACACGGACCACCAAGTTCTGCTCACACCCAAGTCTGCTGACACAGACCACCAAGTTATGCTCACGGCCGAGTCTGCAGACACGGACCACCAATTTCTGCTCACGCCTGAGTCTGCTGAGGCTCAGCGAACGCACGCTTTTCGGTGTTCAATGACAGTGACTTTGTTTACTTTGGACATGTGCGTTTGTTATGATTATGTTCTGTCTACATCCCTGTTTAGTCATTGGTTGTTTTCCGAAGGTGTTTCAATATTGTTTTCAGCTGTCTGTGTGTAGCCATGATTACATTGGTCATTTAAACTCCTCGTGTCTCTGTGCACTTTGCGCAGTATTGAGTTTACCTCTTTACTAAGCGGTTGTTTCTCGTTTCTCGTTTCATGTTATTGACCTTGTTTCTCGTTTCTTGTTTTGATTCCAGCCTAGCCCTGTTTATGCCCATTTACCGATCGCCTGACCTTTTTAATGTAATTAGACCATGCTTTGATTACTGTTTGGATTTGTCTGCCTGCCTTTCTCTTTAATAAACGTCTTTAACTGCACGTGCATCCATCCTAAACCTCCATTACAAGGACTACATAACAATTATTCGCATTCTTCTACTACGATGTAATGTAAACCCAAGAAACAATGTAAAAATTAAGACAAATATGATGACTTTCATGTTAAATAAATATCAAAATATATTACTGCATGGACAATCCTAGCTGTAATGATCACATTAATCACTGGTTTAATTGAACAAAATACAACACACTCATTATTCATCAGTGCATAGAATAGAATAGCAGTTTATCTAGCATGACCTGTTATTTTATTTATTTCAAATATCAAGCTCTGGTGCATACTCCTTAATGCAGCCACGAGACACTAAACTCAGGTCATGAAATAGTGATGTGTGTGCTGGATGTAAGTGCTTTTTTTTATCATGCTTTTAATTTGCTATTTTGATTTTTTGAATGAATAAAATAATAGGAATGCGTCCTGTAAAGAAATCACTACCAGTGACCGGGTGCTTGTACTGTGTTCATATCTGCTATAGATAAGCGATGTCTCTATACTCCATTCAGAAAAAAGTCCTGGTGGTCAGAATTGATCAAACTCCTTCCCGTGTATGTAACTCTCATGTATGTCCTGAATAGTGGTTAAATATGTAGTTATATCTGAGGTCTGAATACCGAAGGCAGAATTTCAGTATTAGATACTCGCTAAATCTGAGTGTGGCGGAAAAACAACTAAAAATAAGGAACAACGCTGGAAGGTATTTAAATTTAATGAGAATGTAATGCAATTGTTTTATTCAAATCCAGATACAAGCTGCATGAAATGACCATGTAAAAACAGCATCTTAGTGATGTAAAAACATCCTGGCATTTCACTTAGCTCAGTGAGAGCATGTCTTCAGAATCAACATGGTAATGTTCATCCCCGTTCACCCCATTCATGGGGTGTGGTGTTGCTACATCACTAAGGCCCCCAACTCCACCTGGTCCATTCAGGGATCTTAGGTCTGGATTTTACTGAGCTTTTGTTTCTCATAGGATACTCTGTTTAGAATGGAGTGTTGGATGGATCATCTAGGGTGCGTCCAAGGGTTACAGTGGGATTTCAGTTAATTCACTTAGCTAGTCTAAAATCAAGGGACATTCTCAGGAATCGGTGGCCTTTGTCCCGAACTAGTGTACTTTATACTATATAGCTGCATTTCATATGACATGTTTTAACATTCAAAAAAACCCCCATATTTTCTCACCTCCAGGCTGATAAACAAATTATTATTTTTGCATTAACATCTGAAAAACTGTGATTTTTTTCCTAAACCCGTTACAGTCAGATTATATCCTGTATAACTATGATTTGAATGGATCATTAGAAATTAAACAGGATAATCCTATCACTTTCCTCTACAGTATCTTTTCCACTACAGTATTTCTTGTGTACCATATGACATGGGACTGCACAATTTCTCTAGAAATATTCAAGAATGTTATTTATTTAAGATATGATAAAGAACAAATGGCAGTTTAATGGCATTTTTTTAAATTGATGTTTAAATAATGAAGTACACGGTTGAGTGCAGGGTGGAAAATGATAACAGGGTTGAAGGGAAACTGTGACATGAGCCTTATTATACATTTTTCCTTAAATTTTCTTTAATGATAGGGTCACTTTCGCTATTTTAGCGTTAACATTTGCTAATTCATGTGTTTCTAGGCCTTAGTGTTTACTTTTAGCAGAATTTACTGATGTTGCTCTTGGTGCTGTTATGCCAGAATTCTCTTTATATTGAACCTTGAGGAAACCCAGACAGACACAAGGAGAACATGCCCAGAAACTTAAAGGGACATGGTTCATGTTTGTTTAGTTTTCTTTTACACGTGAATTGTTTCTAAATAGTGCAATAGTGTGTTGTGTTTCAGATTTGTTTCTCTGGCACATCCAGGCTACTGCTTTGTTGACTATCATTTGTTTACCTCTGTCTAAACAATTAAGGAGGGAATTAAGTTGGATGTTCCTCATTGTTGCTCCAATCTGCTGTGCTTGTATATGTTCAGTCTGACTGTTTGGACACTGTATTATATTGTTTTTCTTGTTTGGGGCCAGCTGGTATTCCTCATCCTTTTCATAACCGATTTCTGTTCTTTCTGTTAGTAGGAGCTGAGGGGTCTGAGGTGAGGAGACTGGTTACTGGGTGGTTGGTATCCCTCCATGTTGGTGTGGTCATGTGGCTTAATCATGTGATTCTGGACCAGGTACCTGGATAACCTACTTCCGTGTGGTAAGCCCTAGCCCTGCTCCCCTTTTCATTTATTTTGGATTTTGAGCCTTTCATTCTTTAATATGAATCTCCTATGTCTTACTTGAATAAACCTAACAATATGCATTAGCTTCTATTGAGTTTCTTTTACAATATCTTTCCCCCTATAGCCATGTTTACCATTTATATTATTTAAAATAAAAATCAGCAGTGTATACCAATGTACATACGAACCTGTGACATTTGTTCATTGGTATATAATAAGTTAGTTTACTCTCTGAGTTTGTAGTGAGCTATGTTCACATCAGTAAAACATTTTCAGTCCTTTCTGTCATGTCAAGGCAAACCAGCAACGTCATTTCCCAGAATGCACAAAGAACTACAAACATGGCCGATGAATACAACTCCAACCTTCTCTTAAGAACTAATCAGACACACCAGTTCCCAATTACAATGTCAATCACACCACACTACTTAAGAAACTCTCTCACACACACAGCCATTGCGAAGTATACGTTCAGTTACATTTTGTCTCTGCCATTACCAAGACTTGATGCCTTGTTTGTTTATTCTGATTTTGACTTTGTTCTTGTTTTCAACCTTGTCCTTTTGCCTTGCCTTGTTTGGACTGTTTGCCTGATCGCCTGACCTCTGCCTGTCTATGTTTATTGATTTCTGCCTGATCCCTTGGACTTGTTATTTTATTAAACTGCCATAACTGAACTCGCTTCCATCTCAGCCTCCATTACGTGACAGAATACGTCACCCATAACATGGAAGCAGCAGGCAAGCGAAGGAGACATCACGCTATGGTAATAAAGAACACCATACCGAGACTCAATTCTATCAAGCTTCCTCAATGGGTTGCCAGGGAGCCCCCAGAGCCTTACGATGGATGTTTTGGCTGCCCTGGGTATTTTCTGTTCGACTGCCAATTACATTTTTTGAGCCTCGTGCTCCCCAAGCCTGTCCAGAGGCAGTGGTTGGGGTTCATACTGTCCTGGCTCATTGGCCAAGCTTGCCAGTGGGCAGAGCATGTGGCCGGTACAGAATCCAAGGGTCTTCACAATGTAACTCAATTTGTGGGACTATTGATAAAGGAGTTTGGGAGTCCAGAGTACACCCCCAACTTGGATGAGTTTTTGGAGAGGGCCAGTCTCATGAGTGAACCTGTGAGGCCATTTACCACCTACTACAAGGTGATCGCATCCTCAGAGCTCCAGCCTGAGACCCACAAGGTGGTCTCCCTTGCAGAGCCCCAGCCAGAGACCCAAGAGGCGAACTCGCCTGCCGAGCTTCAGCTGGAGGTCAATGTGACGACCTCCTTCCCAGAGCTCCTGTTGGAGGTGAACCTCAGCTCCAGAGCCCCAGTTGGAGGTCAGCATGGTGACCTCCTCCCCAGTGCTCCAGCATGAGACTCACAAGGGGGTCTCATCTCCTTAGTTCAAGCATGAGGTCAACAAGGTAAACTCAGCTCCAGAGCCCCAGTCGGAGGTCAACATGGCGACCTTCTCCACAGAGCTCCAGCAAGAGACCCACGAGGTGGTCTCATCTCCAGAGCTCCAGTCAGAGGTCAACATGGTGACCTCCTCTTCAGAGCCACAGCCAGAGGTGAACATGACAACCTCATCTCCAGAGCTCCAGCTTGAGACCCACAAGGTAGTCTCCCTTGCAGAGCTCCAGCTTGAGACCCACAAGGTGGTCTCCCCTGCAGAGCTCCAGCTTGAGACCCACAAGGTGGTCTCCCTTGCAGAGCTCCAGCTTGAGACCCACAAAGTGGTCTCCCCTGCAGAGCTCCAGCTTGAGACCCACAAGGTGGTCTCCCCTGCAGAGCTCCAGCTTGAGACCCACAAGGTGGTCTCCCCTGCAGAGCTCCAGCTGGAGGTCAATGCGGCAACCTCATATTCAGAGCTCCAGTCTGAGATCCACGAGGCGATCTCACCTATAGAGTTCTTGCCAGAGGTCAACGTGGCAACCTCATCTCCAGAGCTCCAGCTGAGACCCACAAAATGATCTCATCTGCCGAGCCTCAGTTGGAGGGCAACATGATGACCTCATCCCCAAACCACTACTGGAGGTCAACGTGGCACCCTCATCTCCAAAGCTCCAGCTTGAGACCCATGAAGTGAACTCACCTGCCGAGCCTCAGGTGGAGGTCAATGTGGTGACCTCACCCCCGGAACCATAGCCGGAGGTCAATGTGATGCCCTCATCTCCAGAGCTACAGCCTGAGATCCATGAGGTGTTCTCCACTGCAGAGCCCCTGCCAGAGGTCCCAAGCCATGTTCCAGTCTGAGGTCAAGGAGACGGCCTCCCAAACCATGTTCGAGTCTGAGGTCGAGGAGACGGCCTCCCAAGCCATGTTCCAGTCTGAGGTCGAGGAGACGGCTTCCCAAGCCATGTTCCAGTCTGAGGTCGAGGAGACTGCCTCCCAAGCCACGTTCCAGTCTGAGGTCGACATCATGGCCAACATCGACATCATGCCTCTGCTTGCACTTGAGTCTGCTGACACGGCCAACCAAGATCTGGTTGCACCTGAGTCTGCTGACACAGCTAACCAAGTTCAGCCTGCAGAGTCAATGGTTTACGATGCTCAGCCTCCCTGCTCGACTGAGGATGATGCTCAGCATCCCTATACAGCTGAGGACACCGCTCAGCCTCCCTGTTCAGCTGAGGATGTTTCTCTGCTTCCTGTTGCAGCCGAGCATGTTTCTCTGCTTCCTGTTGCAGCCAAGAGGTCCGCTTTGCTTCTCTACTCTGCCTCAAACCTCATTACGCCAGGCTTCTCTACGGACATCACTCCACTTTCCCATGCTGCTGAGGACATCCCACTGCCTTCATGCTCCACAGAAGACATTGCTCCACACTCAAGAAAGGCAGACGAGACTGCCCACCAAGTCAAGCCCCTATCTAAAGCTGACGACACAACTTCCCAAGTCTAGGTCTTGCCAAATGACCCCGGCGAACCAGCCCCAGCCTCATGTCTGCTCCTCGAGGAACTTGCTACTTGTTGGACAATGCCTGCATTGGAACCTGAGGGGCTGTGTGAACATTTTGCCCAGAGGGCTAGGACCACTGGGGTAGGGAGTGTTTATTGGTGCCCCTTGTGAGGTTGGGGGGGGGGCTTCTGTCATGTCATGACAAACCAGCAACTCCATTTCCCAGAATGCATCAAGAACTACAAACATGGCCCATGACTACAGCTCCCAAAGCTACACACTGTCACATGACCTTCTCTTGAGAACTAATCAGACACACCTGTTCCCAATTACAATGTCAATCACACCACACTACTTAAGAAAAACTCTCACTCACACAGCCATTGCGAAGTATGCATTTTGTCTCTGCCATTACCAAGCCTTTTTTGTTTATTCTGGTTTTGACTTTGTTGTTGTTTTTGACCTTTTTTGTTTATTCTGGTTTTGACTTTGTTTTTGTTTTTGACCTCATCTTTTTGCCTTGACTCATTTGGGCTGTTTGCCTGATCGCCTGACCTCTGCCTGTCTGTTTATTGATTTCTGCCTGGTCCCTTGGACTTGTTATTTTATTAAACTGCCAAATCTGCACTTGCTTCCATCTCAGGCTTCATTACGTGACACTTTCCACCTCATGTCTCACTTATTTTCTCTCTCTCTCTCTCTCCCTCTCTCTCTCTCTCTCTCTCTCTCAAAACTGACATAAAAATAATGAGAATTACTGAAACTCTTATCTGTAAATGTTTCTAAAAATATAGCTGATTTATACACAGAGTATTAACTCATCTAAAGTATTTATTTATATTACTGACATCAGATCAGCGATAAAAGAACAGACCAATGACCTCATGTTTGTTTAAATCAAACAGTTTACATTACACATCTATTTAATCCCATTATTGGACAAAGTGTTTTTTAATGTTGAAACTCAATGACAAACCCGAGAAATAAACCTGTTCCCGCAGTAACACCCACTTGTCACAAGAACATATTAAAATCACTGGAAAAGTGGTGACCTTTGATTTTAGAGGACGTTTCAGCAGAGCTGGACTGGGCTTTCTCACCTTCAGGGTCATGTTGTGCTTCTGCAGCTCACGACAGAGGATCTCCAGCTTGCTTCGTGCCAGGAGACCCTGGCTGTGCTCTAACTGGAGCTGGTCCCTCTGTTTAACCAGGAGGCCTTGTCTCTTCTTAAGCAGCTCGACCTGCTCGCCCCTCTGCTCCTTCACCTACACAAACACACACAGATCACTCCAGACATTTAACCTTTAACTAACACAGGTTTTACTTAATGTGCTGCTGAAATCAAAATTGTCATTCCCCTATGTTATACTTCATATTCAGTCATAACCAATAAAATACTCTGTAGAACTCTATATGTCACACCCCAGAGGCATGTCTTGCTCTACAGTAGTAGCTTGTTAGTTGAGGAAAAATATATCTAGAGTTTATTTGTTTAGAAGAAAGAAATCTGTATGAGATCAAGGTTATGTGTTTTACCAACCTGGAGATTTTCATTTCTGGAATATATTACTTCCTCAGAGAGCATGAGAACGCAAATCTGTCTTTCTACACTGTCAAGGCTTCATCGTCAGTGAAAGTAAGTAAAAGTCTCATGTTTATCTGTTTGCTCCATATTCAGGTAGCTCGCTAAGCTATATACTGTATTCTATTTGTTTGTCTCCTGACTTTCACCACATTGTTCTTATTCGTTATGTCCCTGGACATGTTTTTTGGCTTTCTGTGTGTGTTTCTCTCTGTCCCTCCCTGTCTAGGATTTCCTGGAAGAGAACCAGATGCAGTGTGAAGTTTGGTGGATCGGGAATGATGTTATCTCTTTAGAAGAGATTGCTGGTGACAGTGGCGGCACATTCGAGCCCATAGTGTCAGACCTGTTAATACCTGACACCCACTTTTGTATATTTCAGCTTTATGCTAGCTTTGTCTATTCTTTACTCTATGCTCGTTGGAATTGTGCTACCTTTTGTACTCCATTTTCAGTGAGATGTTGAACCTTTCAATACATTCAGGCTTTATAACTCGTGTGTATGAACTGTATGTGCCCTTTGTAGCTGTATGGGAAACTGTAGGGGAAAGTGCCATTTTTTTGGGAATCATGCCTTTATATCTGCTGAAAGGAAGGTGTATGCTTTGCTCCTTGGAGCTGAACACTCACCAGCTCTGCATATTTCCTCAACACTGTCTCCAGCTTCTCCTCCGGTGAGATGAGATCTTTTAGGCTTTGCAGCAGGAGTGAAGCTTCTGTACCTGTACAGACACAGCAAAGTAATGAATAAATGGTGCAGGAGAATAAGGGAAATGAACACGTTTTAGCGTGTACAAGTCAGAAAGAAATAGCCATGAGTTTAATAACCATGGGCCGTGTAATTCTGGGTAAATGTTGGGTCCTTGATGCCTTGAAGGTCATATTGGGTGAAATATGTTATTACATCCTGTGTAGCCTCATCTACATTTTCATTCATGAGGGTTTTCTGCTGCACTACATACAGTATACTGTATGTTTTAATTGTAATGAATAAGTATGTATGGTGGACATGCACATGCAATAATCATTCATTCATTCATCATCAGTAAGCGCCGATGCTGGTCAGATCCTTCACATGCTCGCAGCATTCACACACTCATTCACACCTCAGGCAATTTAGCAGTCGGTCCATCTACTGGCGTGTTTTGGGGAAACAGGAGAACCTGGAGGAAACCCACACAGACACAGGGAGAACATGCACAGAAACTTACAGGGACATGGTTTGGTTATTTTTTTTCATACATGAATGCTTTTCCCTCGAGACACTGGTTTCTGTGGTGGCTCAGTGTTTAAAGGCTCTGGGTTACTGATCAGAAGGTCAGGAGTTCAAACCCGAGCACTGTCAAGCTACCACTGTTGGGCCCTTGGGCAAGGCCCTTAACCTTAATTGCTCAGTTGTATAAATGAGATAAATGTAAGTCACTCTGGATAAGCGTGTCTGCTAAATGCTGTTAATGTAAATGGTTTCATAATTATCAGCACCCTTAAAATGAATATTTTGTGCTGCCTGCTATGGAGAGAATAACAGTGAGTCTCTTCCTCTCTAACGAGCTTGGAGACTGATCGTGATCCACATCTCTATGCAGAACATTTTAAGCTCCTTCATATTTCCAGTTTTGTGCAAATAGACCATCCACATTAATTCTGAGCCCAGGTTCAAATCCGGACACCGAGATTGCTGTCGCAAAAGAGTTTTTGCTTTTGTGTTTTGATTTGGAGGTTGATTTGGAGGTATGTTTGACTCATCATCTTGTTCAATCCTCAATGTATGGACAAGTCTAAACCTCCCAAATAATGAAAAAAACAAATAAACCTGTAGATGGTAAACATTAAATAGTTATCGAACACTTTCTTAACATTAACAGTAATTCCAGCTACTGCTCCCTGTCTCCTCCCTTATATTCAACAACTCCAAAATGTCAGAATACTGTATTTTGGACTAGTTTCAAGTCTTTTCATGCGGTTTTTAAGTTGTAGTTGTACGCACTCACCAAATCTACCTTCAAATCATGTAATATCTGAAGTGTGACTTTAACCATGGCATGGATGCTGGTGCCAGATGGGCTGGTTTGAGTATTTCAGAAACTGCTGATCTCTTGGGATTTCACAGACTACTCTAGAGTTTCTCTAGAGTTTACACAACATGGTACGAAAAGCAAAAAACATCCAGAGATTGGCGGTTGTCAGGGGAGGAGAACGTCAAGACTGGTTCCAGCTAACAGGAAGCCTACAGTAGGCCAATTTTATCTAGTTTTTGATGTCCTTCGTATGTGTCATGATAAGTAAAATAGATCAGATAGAAGAGCTGGCAAGTGTAAATAAATCTTAATGTAATTATGGGCAAACTATTGGATCTCTGTAAACTCTAGCCATAGGTTTTTTTTTTGTTTGTTTTTTTTTTTTTTTTTTTTTTAAATAAATTGACGTCTTACACACACAAAAATTCCTAAAAGAATTTTTAATTAAAGAAGATAAAGAAACAAGCATGTTCCTTACCAAGTCCTTCAAGGAGCACACTGGCTGTCTGTTCTGTCTCTGGGCTGCTGCTTACCCCCTTGGCCATGGTCTCTTCATCCAGGTTCTCTTCATCTTTCTCCAAGTTGGAAATCTTCTCTTCCATCAAGCTACATGCAGAACCATATGTGTTGATGATGTCCTCTAGCTGCCTGCTGAAGACTTCCATTGGGTCCTCAGGTTTCTCCTCAAGACCACTGACCTGGTTGCTGATGTCAGCAGATGGCTGAGAACTGTTCTCCATTATCTGATAAACACATTAACCCCCCCCGCCCCCCCATGGTCTGTGAAAATGGTACAATGGAACAAGATGTACGAGAAATGTACAAGAAAGCTTAAAGTTTAAAAGGACCCTGGAATTACAGCACTAAAAGGCACTTCTTGTTCATATAAACTCCACTGCATTTGGAAAAATTGAATAAGAAACTGAAACGTTGTTTATCCAGTGGCTTTATTGCCTTATTGCTGCTTATCACATTACAGAGCTTTTTTTTCCACCCATCACCCCTCAGCCACATGGCGCATAGTCCAAACACACAGCTCTATTTATGGAGCTTCTAAATAGGGAAAAAATAAGATACCCTCAGTGACTCAGGCTACTGCTTTTTCCTAACTGGCAGTCCGAAATGGGAATTTATTGTTTAAGTAATGTATACTCAAGCAACATTAAATCCTGATCATGTTTGTTTTGGGTTTGAACTTCTCCTCTATACAGTGTGTATCATGTAATTTCAGTATACAGACAAGAGACACAATGTCACGCCTCGATGAGAAAACCATCACAGCAACAATAACCACCCTGCAATACAACATGAGCTATGTGTAGATATTTAATTAGTACAATATTAAAGCTTTGCTCTGTAAAGTTTTAAAGAGTACTTACAAAATCTGTAGCTTTTCTGTTCAGAGAGGAAGAGAGGATAATGGAGCAGTTTGTCCACACTACCAGCGGAGAGAAAAAGGTGAAGAAATTCCAGAAGCATTTTGATGCCTGAGACAACAGCTGTGACAGACAAGACCCTTAAAATAACCTCTGACTGGAACATGACTCCGGCCGCTGCAGAGATCTGGCCTCCCCAGGAAAACTGACCCGCTCTGGCTTTTCAGAAGTTCACATGAGGAGCTCGTCATTATGTCCTTCAAAGTTTCGCAAAGGACATTTTAGACCATGTTTCTTAGACCATGTTTCCAAAGACGTATGGGGTTGCGATAAAGCCTAGAAGTCTCTTTTAAAAAAACATGAGTCATTAAAGTAGAAATTGCACTAGAATGAGCATCTTCCTGAAGGCTGATTAGATTAGATTAGGTTCTTAAAATTGGCCATCTTAAAATTTTCACTTTCTTCTAAATATCACTTATCCATGTATAGGAATTCCGTCAGTAAAAAGATCCTCCAATGTTTTATATATAAACAGCAAATGCTAACCTGCATGTCTAAAATATTTTAAAATATTTTTTATAAAATATTCATTAAATATTTTTATAAAAATATTTAATGTTGATGACTAAAATGATTTTTGGACAGTTTAGGACAGCAGCTGAGGTAAAAAAAGAAAAGAAAAAGAAAAAATAAAAAAATAAAAAAATAAATAACAAACCTTATAATAGTAACTAAGGTGTTCATATGAGTATGGTGCAAAAATATACATTTCATTAGGAAATTTTGTTCACCTTAAATTGACTGTATATCAGCGTGGACGCTGTGCAAGAAAGGGTTCATTTCTGAACAACATTGTTTCCGATCAATAAAATAAAATAAAAATCTAAGTCTTGTCTTTAAGTGAAATGGAACACAGTGGTGCTAGATTGAGTTTCTGAGTCAGGAGAAATATAAGAAGTGAAAAATATACAGTAAGTTTTAATAGCACATGTCTTTGTCCTGCCTCAAGCTGAAGTGACATTGTTCTTATTAAGCAAATAAACAAGTATTTTGTTTTCTACATACTCTCCTAATTTACATATTCTAGTAAAGACCCATCTTTATCCGTCTCTTTCTGCTCTATCACTGTAATCTGTCCACTATGTATGTAAGGGTTACAACAGGTTTGTGTGTGCTGGTGTTTTTATTCTGTAAAAGACATTTCCCACATCTGATAATGTTTTAGATCAGTTTGTCATATTCTTATTCTAAAGGTTCACTGAAATTAACTTAACTGTGGTTACAGTAGGGGAAATAAGTATTGAACGCATCAACATTTTTTTCAGTAAATATATTTCCAATGAGGCTATTCACATGAAATTTTCACCAGACATCAGTATTAATGCGAGATATCTGGAATTATAAAGAATTCACAACATTAAAGTCCATAAATAAAGTTATGTGTAATAAAGTGGAATGACACAGGAAAAAAGTATTGAACATGCTAAGAAAAAGCAGTTTTCCGAGGCAAGGTAAGGCAAGGAACCAGCTGAAATCCATAAGTAATTATACCCCCTATCTGTGCAAATTAATATCAGCTGGGTTAGTAAACTGATGGTCTATAAAAAGGCTTTTCGTTACTGTGGTGTCACACAAGAAACATCTCATGATGGGTTAAAGCAAAGAGAACTCCCATGATCATTGCAACCTTATTGTTGCAAAACATATTGATGGAATCGGATACAGACGTATTTCAAAACTTCTAAATCCTCCAGTAAGTACCATTGGGGCCATTATCCACAAGTGGAAGCAACATCACTCAGTCATCAACCGGCCACATACAGGAGCTCCTCGCAAGATTTCTGACCAGGGAGTCAGAAGAATAGTCAGAAGAGTAGCCCAAGAGCCACTCAAAAAAAGCTCCAGAAACACTTGAAGGCAGCAGGTGCCATCGTCACAGAGAAAACCATAGGCAATGCACTCCACTGTTCACGCTCACCCCGCAAGACTCCATTACTAAAGAAAAGGCATGTCGAAGCTCGTTTAAAGTTTGCTAACTCATTTGGACAAGCCTATGAAATACTGGGAGAGTGTAGTCTGGTCAGATGAGAGCAAAATATAACATTTTGGCTGTCATACTACACAGCAGGTTTGGAGAAGAAATGGCACTGCACATCACCCTAAAACCACTATACCAACAGTGAAGTTTGGAGGTGGAGCCCCCATCATGATTTGGGCTGTTTTTCATCGCATGGTACTGGCAGACTTCATATAATTGAAGGAACGATGAATGGATCTCTTTACCGGACGATTCTTGAGAAGAATCTGCTGCCATCCACCAGGATGATGAAGATGAGACGTGGGTGGACTTCCAGCAGGACAACGATCCAAAGCATACAGCAAAGGAAACTCTCAGTTGGTTTCAGAGAAAAAAAATCAAGGTGTTAGAATGGCCCAGTCAGTCACCTGACTTGAATCCAATTGAACAAGATTTAAAGACAATATGTTTAGAAGAATGGGCCAAAATCACACCTGAATACTGCAGCCAATTAATTTCTTCATACAGGAAGCATCTTGAAGCTGTCACTACAAACAAAGGCTTCTCCACTAAGTATTAAATAAATTTCAGTTATCATGTTCAATACTTTTTTCCTGTGTCATTCCTCTTTATTACACATAACTTTATTTATGGACTTTAATGTTGTGAATTCTTTATATTTCCAGATTTCATTAGTTAATACTGATGCCTGGTGAAAATTTCATGTGAATAGCCTCATTGGAAATATATTTACTGAAAAAAATGTTGATGTGTTCAATACTTATTTCCCCCAACGTATATGCCATGAATTTACATAATACCCTTAATAGTGAAGTGGGGGGTCAAAGTCAATATGGCTTGCAAAATGATTTACAATTTTTTTTAAATCCTGTAATTAGTTATAAAATATAATATATGTGCAATTAAAGTGTCTTGTGATCTCAATATAAATCCACCTGATCCTGGAACCTACATAAACAAACAGCACCAAGGAGCTATTCAAACAAGCTTGGGAGAAAAGTATCAATCAGGGTTTGCCTACAGGAGACTGTCCACCAAAGTCAGTGCTCAGGTAAAGAGGGGATTAGTCACACAAACAACCTGAAGAGATCCACAACTCAGAAAGGAGAAGCTGTTCATAGGATAACCGGAGCCTGGATACTCCACACAACTGGGCTTAGTAGTAGTAGCAGGAAGAATGCTATTATGGGAAAAAATGACCCTTCAAAACAAATGACAATAAATTCACAGTAAATTAACATTTTATTGCTCATACTCACACGCACACTTTCCCCCCTGCCACGGGAGGATCTACAGCCCCACCCAACACACACCCACACACACACACACACACACACACACACACACACACACACACAGCCTCCCTCCACCCCAGGAGGATTTACCAGACACACACACCACCCTGGGAAGATTTACCCGGTGCACCAGCAGTGCGAGGGCACCCAAGCTTAAACACACTCCACACTCCACAAAAGGAAAAGAGGGACCCATCCTGATCCCTTGCCACACACACACACACCACACAGTACAACATGCAGTGAAATGCTTTTTACAATTGTCCAGTGACCTAAAAACAGAATTTACATAAAACAGAATTTACTTGCATACAAGTAGATAAAGGATAATATAATATAAAGAATTTAAAAAGATGGCAGAAAATGTACAAACTATGTGTGGAATAAAGTGCAGATATGTGCAAATACAAATACAGTACAAAACAACAAGAATGCAAAACTACAAAACAAACAGATATTGCGCATACAAGACAGAAATAAAATTAATATTGCACTAATTGCCCTGATGTGCATGATCAGGCTAATGATTGTCGTGTCAAGGTGAAGAAGGAGTAGAGGAGGGGAGGGGGCTGAACACTCATTCTTGTGGTACAAAATGATACTCATCTAATATGTAGAGAAGAAGCTGTTAATATGGGCCATAACGGGTGTCTTTAAGTTGCAGATGGTTGTGGACTTGAGGCATGAGGGGAACACAGCCTGATTCAGAGAATGATTAGAGATGTTGGTTAGAGATTACTTTTGTCAGCTGACCTGTGCAGGCTTACATAGCAAAAACTACAACTGCTGCATAATCAGAAATGACAACAGGGTACATACAGTTCGTAGTTTGGTTATCTAGAAGAAAAAAGTCTGTATGTTAAAATGTATTATGAATAGAGGAGAGCATTGGAGTTACTGTATGAGCTTAGACAAAGCCAAAGGCCAAAGACCCCTCCATGTAAGAGCTGGTCTAAGTTCTAGTCAGGGAACTCAGCACTCATTGTCCCAGTTAGTGCCATATACATTAGCCATAGCCCTTCTCAGTTACAATAACAAAACACCTGTTTTATAAATCTATATATCATTTTATATACTGAAAACAAGGTCGATTTATGAATAAAGATTTCTACTGTGAAGATGCAGAGCGATACAACTGACCTACTCACCCTCTTCAGAATGTAAGGTAGTCTGAAGGTTTAAGGTGGGTCTCCTGAGAATGAGTAACTTCGCTACCCTTGGTGTAGAAGTGGCTTAGAACGTTATAGTTCAGCTCTTCGGCTCCATTCTAGCCAGTGAGTCTAAGTGCACTGAATGACAATTTTGATTGGAAAAATAAATCTGCATGGGTTTCAGCAGGACCACATACATGACTACAATCTAGAGCCCTAGTTTACAGCACTGCATGAGTTTCTATCTTGTGGTGCCAGATAACATTCATGAAGACAACTGAGCAGGACCATTATAGGACTATGTGTTTAGTGACATCTACTGGGGATGACGTGATTATATAGACGCCAGACTTTATCTTCTTTACATACTTTTCTCTTGGCCATGCTGTTAGAAAGGGTCTTGATAATGAAACTTCCTGTTTGTCGTGTATCTTATTATTAATATTCTTCCTTTACCCAGGTAAATGAGGTTTTCACTAACAGGGTTGCAAATACACAGTGGGCATGGCTTAAATGTATCATTCTTATTACATAAAATAAGTTAATAAATGAATAGCAGATCAATGCTCTCATCCATAAATGATACATCGAATTTGACCGTATGAAACAATAAACGTAACACTTTACTTTTTATTATTATATTTGGCATGAAAAATGATGAGGAGAAACATTTGAGGAGTATCAAGGTTATCATATGTAAAAACATGTATTTTAAAACCAATTTTTAGTCATTTCATTTGGATCTTGTAATGGGATAATTTCAGTTTATGCAACTATTAGATTTTTTTTATATTCTGTGCATGTATTCTTTGACAATTTACAGAGGACCCTGCTGGAAAACAAACAAACAAACAAAAGAAACCAATAGAAACCCTCATAAAATGTGTAATTGTTAGAATAGGAATTGTATTGGTTTTAATGGAAACTGTAATGGTCCCTGTGGGTCTCTACTGGCAATTTGTTACCTTCTACTGGTGGAATGTTATGTCTAGTGCAGTGGTTTTCAAAGTGGGGGCCGCCAGGGGGCGCCCGGGGGGCCTTAACAATTTGGTGTGAAAAAAAAATAAATACATGATTTTTCTTTCTCACTCTCAGACAACCACACGCACACACAATAACACACATCAATTCCTATTGTGATGTAATGTAAGATGTAAGATGTAATTATAAATAAAAAAGGGGGATATATTCCGAAGTCTGTATTTTTAATGTGTTTTAAAGACATCTTGCAAAAGGGGGGCATCGGTCAAATGTTAATGCCATTTGGGGGGTGGGGGGGGGGAATTTTGGGATCCACTGGTCTAGTGGATACCATTAAGAACCAATAATGGTAATGTAATGGTTTTTAATAGTTGTGGATGTTTTTTTAATGGTATTTGTAGTGGAAACCATTAGAATTTCTGTGATGGTTTCTATTGTGGTTTTTTCCCCCAGCAGGGGACACATGAAGGTACACTTTTAGTGAGTTGTCCTTTTTAAAATTTCACACACTAGCTGTAATAGGAAACCTGGTTATTGTCAGTATTCTACAACTCTCTAATTGTACATAAGCAGCCACTGGCATAAAGTTGGTTAGACGTTGGACGTTCGATATTAGCAGATATGCGGAAATTAAGGGACCGTCTCTAAAGTTACATACGACATTGTTATAAACGTTTCTAACTTCAATAGCATTTGAAGGGAATGACTTACAGTCACACAACCAACAACCATACACACACACACACACACACACACACATATATATATATATATATATATGTGTGTGTGTGTGTGTGTGTGTGTGTATGAATATGTATGAATATATATATACACATATACAGTAAATCACAAAAGTGAGTACACCCCTCACATTTTTGTAAATATTTGATTATATCTTTTCATCTTTCCAACACTGCCTTAACCCTCTTGGGCATGGAGTTCACCAGAGCTTCACAGGTTGCCACTGGAGTCCTCTTCCACTCCTCCATGACAATATCATGGTGCTGGTGGATGTTAGAGACCTTGTGCTCCTCCACCTTCCGTTTGAGGATGCCCCACAGATGCTCAATATGGTTTAGTCCATCACCTTCACCCTCAGCTTCTTTAGCAAGGCAGTGGTTATCTTGGAGGTGTGTTTGGGGTCGTTATCATGCTGGAGTACTGCCCTGCGGCCCAGTCTCTGAAGGGAGGGGATCACGCTCTGCTTCAGTATGTCACAGTACATGTTGGCATTCATGCTTCCCTCAATGAACTGTAGCTCCCCAGTGCCGGCAGCACTCATGCAGCCCCAGACCATGACACTCCCACCACCATGCTTGACTGTAGGCAAGACACACTTGTCTTTGTACTCCTCCCCTGGTTGCCGCCACACACGCTTGACACCATCTGAACCAAATAGTTTATCTTGGTCTCATCAGACCACAGGACATGGTTCCAGTAATCCATGTCCTTAGTCTGCTTGTCTTCAGCAAACTGTTTGCAGGCTTTCTTGTGCATCATCTTTAGAAGAGGCTTCCTTCTGGAACGACAGCCATGCAGACCAATTTGATGCAGTGTGTGGCATATGGTCTGAGCACTGACAGACTGACCCCCCACCCCTTCAACCTCTGCAGCAATGCTGGCAGCACTCATATGTCTATTTACATGGCGAGGCTTGTTCTGAGTGGAACCTGTCCTGTTAAACCGCTGTATGGTCTTGGCCACCGTGCTGCAGCTCAGTGTCAGGGTCTTGGCAATCTTCTTATAGCCTAGGCCATCTTTATGTAGAGCAACAATTCTTTTTTTCAGATCCTCAGAGAGTTCTTTGCCATGAGGTGTCATGTTGAACTTCCAGTGACCAGTATGAGGGAGTGTGAGAGCGATGACGCCAAATTTAACACACCTGCTCCCCATTCACACCTGAGACCTTGTAACACTAACAAGTCACATGACACCGGGGAGGGAAAATGGCTAATTGGGCCCAATTTGGACATTTTCACTTAGGGGTGTACTCACTTTTGTTGCCAGCGGTTTAGACATTAATGGCTGTGTGTTGAGGTATTTTGAGGAGACCGTAAGTTTACACTGTTATATAAGCTGTACACTCACTACTTTACATTGTAGCAAAGTGTCATTTCTTCAGTGTTGTCACATTAAAAGATATAATCAAATATTTACAAAAATGTGAGGGGTGTACTCACTTTTGTGAGATACTGTGTGTGTGTGTGTGTGTGTGTGTGTGTATATATATATATATATATATATATATTTTATTAACAGGACATCTATTTTTTTTAAGATAACCATTCAATCCAGTATGGGTCCCCCTTTGTGCATTTGTGAAGGTTTTTTTGGTTCATGCATTGTAGGGTTAAATATCAAAAATCTTTTGTATATTTTGTGTATGAGCCCATTCTGTAGTGAAATTCATGTCTAATTTACATATGATTTAATAGTTTATTTTATTAAATATCAAAAATCTAAAAGGTGTGCATCATACCTGACATTTAGCTGAACACTTTACAGTTGGATGTGTGACTGTAAGTCATTCCCTTCAAATGCTATTGAGCTTTAAATTATGGTATATTTTGTGTATGGTACCATTCTGTAGTGAAATTCATATAAAATGTACATGTGATTTAATAATTTATTTTATTAAATATCAAAAATGTAAAAGGTGTGCTTCATACCTGACACCTAGATGAACACTTTACAGTTGGCTTCATGACTGTACATCATTCCCTTCAACTTCAAATGCTATTGAGCTTTAAATAATGGTATATTTTGTGTACGAGCCCATTCTGTAGTGAAATACATGGCAATATGTACGTATGATTTAATAGCTTATTTTGTTAAATATCAAAAATCTAAGAGGTGTTCCTTATAGCTGGCACCTAGATGAACACTTTACGGTTGGTTATATGACTGTAAGTCATTCCCTTCCAATGCTACTGAAGTTAGAAACGTGTATAACAATGTCGTGTGTAACTTTAGAGACGGTCCCTTAATGTCCGCATATCTGCGAATATCGAACGTCCAACGTCCAACCAACTTTATTCCAGTAAGCAGCCTATGTTTTTTTGTTGCAGCGTGTCGGGGTAGCAAAAAAAAGTCTAAAATAACACGTATTCGTTTTTAATGTAATTTATCTGAAAGTGACTCTCAGTAAGGTTTAAGAAATATTAGCACACAAAATCCGTCAACATTTCTAAGGAGGAGCTAGACGGTTTGGGAAGCTCTATGCTAGTCAGTTGATACAGTACTGTGTATCCTCCGCGCCTATAGGGGCGCTGACGTGTTAATCAACACACCACTCACTTCCTGAATCATCAAACCCGGAAGCGACTCCTTCTCCTGTTTGTTTTTGTCCGGGCTTGTAGAGCATTACTGGACATTTTGTATTACTATGGCTGTCCCACCGCAATTAAAATCCATCCAGCATCATTACAGAACAGCGCTGGAACATGATAAAAGAGACCCGGTGGTAGCGTATTACTGTAAGTGCCTTGTTTACTCTTTCACACTTAACGCTGTGTTAAGCAGGGAATCGTTCCAGGAGTCGGTTCATTAACCGATTCACTTATTTACTCCGTTTGTTACTTTGTACAAGCGAGTTAATTAAACATTACAAGAGACATGGTGGTTAGATAGCTGTTAGATAGTTATCTCTACTTTATACAAACTCATGGTATTATTAATTAACATTCTGTATTGAATCATTTCATATAAAGTTTTCCCAGCTAGTATTAATCAACATTTACTGTTTACTGTTTACAAGCTTGTGTAAGAATGATGGCGAAATTTTGCAACATCCTTTCTTTCTAAACCACCCGGTTTTTCCAGTAGGGTGTGTGTGCGCGCGCGCGCTGTCATTCTAGACAATCATGTGTGTCACTTTGAGGGCAGAGACTGGGTCATGTCTTCACTCCTGTGATTGGTCACTTTTTCAAAGCCCCACCCCATTATGTCACCTGCCCCACCCACAAAACAATGTGCTTGTCATTGTAGAAAGTTGAAAGTTTATTATTCACTATTCATCCACTGACTAATCCATTCTCATACCCTGATGTCATGTCGGGTCTAATTTGGTGGGGGGGTGTGGATAAGAGTCAACCCTAAAGCTTTCACGGCTTGAAATATAAAGACAGATGTGCAGAACCTGGAAAAGTCTACAGAATACCGTCACCTTACATTATTTAAAGGATTATTAGTTTGAATTGTTTGTAATAGAGCAGTGGTTAGAGTTAGGTGACATTCATAAGGCTGCATTGTGTTTTTAGCTCGTTCAGCTTACGCAGATTCGCATGATTCAGCAACAACAGACTTAGTTTGTATGCGTGTTTGCACTAGGGATGTCACGATACCAAAAATCTAGTAGTCGGTACAGATACCACCAAAAGTACTCGATACCAAAGTCGATACCACGGCGTGGTATAAAAATAAAATAAAAAAAATAAATTGAAAACTCTCCTGGAGGACATCCTCCTCTGGCTGATACTGGCAGAGAGGGAGAGAGGGGGGGTATTTTAGTTATCAAACTCTGTCTGACAATGAGTGGAGGTGCACTCCTAAATGCGTGCGCGCATACACACACACACACACAGGGATGTCACGATACCAAAAATCTAGTAGTCGGTACCGATGCCAACAAAAGTACGCGATACCAAAGTCGATCCCACGGTGTGGTATAAAAATAAATAAATAAACAGACACGCGCGCGCGCACACACACCCCTTATACTCTGAATGCAAGCATTAGTTTAAATTCACTGATATGGTGGCAGGCCAAAAAGATTTATTAAAAGCATGAACATTTGAATAATTAATAGTGACATTAGGCTACATGTTGCTGACAGGACACGGGCTGAATGGCGATGCATGGTGGCCCATTAGGAGGTAGTTTATAACACTGCAATGCGTTAGCGTCGTTAACAAATAACTGGCTATCGCTAACATTACATGGAGCATAACGTCAGCTGGTGTCACAGCTACAATGCCAACTGCCTCAAACAAACATAATATAGGGTTCATCTTTAGGATTCGGCTTTGCCAAATTCCAAGTGTTTCCTCGCTTTGTTTGAAATGAACGATAGCATCGGTTGCACACCAGAAACCGATACTAGCTTTCCTCTCTTTTCCTCTCAACGAGTCGGGACGGAGCTAAACTTGTTAAGCTAAGCTAATCTTCTGTAGGTTTTCCCGTGTGCTTGTAGGTGTTCTTCTTCTTCACTACTTGTGGACCGACTAAAACACTTGCGTGTATTTGCTGCCCCCATCAGGTCCGGAAGAATTGCAACCCCGGTACCTCCATTAAAATCGGTTCCAACGATAGTGCAGAAAAACAAGTACCGTCATGTTTTAAATATGTTGGTACCGAAGTATCGGTTCTCGTGACATCTCTAGTTTGCACACAACTACGTGTCAGATAATATGCAACGCGTGTATACACAGAGCAGTGGAGGCTGGCGGATTGTAAAATAGTGAAGGTTTCAGTTGTAGTCGGTCATGTTCATTACCGGTGCAGTTAGTTTATGAGGTCCCGCCCCTTTGAGAGATCTACCAATCGTCATAAGGAGCGTTTATGCGTCCAGAGGCGGGACAAGCGAAGTCCAATAAACTTCAAGACGACTTCTGGGCGTGTCTCAAAAACAGCAACTCAAAAACACGGCTTCTGGGTGTGTCTCAAAAACAACAACTGAAAAAAACACGGCTTCTGGGTGAGTCTCAAAATGATGTCACATGATGAGCAATAATCTTTCCTCCTATAAACCACAGAAGCTTCATTGGAGTCCAATCAGCACTGTATCCGGGACTTGAGAGGTGATTTTCATGCAGGCTGTGCTGTCCACTGAAAACAGTCTGAGTTTAATAAATGAACAGTGTGATAGCTGATGCAGTAAGAGGTCTGATTATTTGATTCACTAAAATCTTAAATTCCACCAACACTGATGATAACATATGTACACTTTGGTAAACATTTCATTGCTGTGTTGTAATGAGGTGAAGAAATCCCGGCTTCATGTGTCGTCTTAAAGCAATCGCCTATGACACAGAGAGCGACTACAGACTACAAACATCTGGAATTTGCAGTCAGAATAAATTCATTGGGATTGGATGGAAAAAAAAACCTAGTTTACTTCCTGCCACGCCTAGAATTAGCTGTAGGAACGCTAAATCGCTGGTCTGTGAGGAATGAGTGCATCATCAGTGACAGTGTTTTGGGAATTAAAAAAAAAATCCTAACCTGTGATACGAAACATTTGTTTTGATTAACAGGTAATTTTAATATTTGTAATGAGATTTTTTTGTTTGTTTTGGAACTATTATGGTTAAAATGGTGGAGTTATTTCACTCCACTAAACCTCAACCAAACAACGTGAGAGTGTGTACAGTGTTGAGTGTTGCAAAACTACAAACTAGCTAAAGACTGAGATCCATTAAAAAAAAAAGTCATCCCAATAAAACCTGGTGTAGATATTGCTATGGAGGTCAATCATATGGTGCAGGAGCATCTACTCTTCACTGCTGAAGCACTTTACACAGCTTCCTTCTTATAAAAGTCAGCTAATGCTGTACTGCCACACGAGGTCAGCATTGACGAGTGAGTAATGTCACTTTAGAGCCATCTGTGGTCTGGAGAACTTTTTAAGAAATTGTTTCATGCTCCAGAATAAAGGTTTAAAAATCTTTAAAAAGCTGCGTCCTGGTGCTCAGTGAGATATGAATTACGGTGCATGTTATTACGGTTTTTAAAAAAGAAAATAAGTATAATGCAGCTCCATGCGGTGATGAATATAATACTCGTGAGCAAATATCTTCTGAGCGATTCCAACTGATCTGTAACCGCAGTTTTCCAAACACGCAGCTCTGAGTCCATTCGCCTTTTACGTACTGTAGATCTTACTTCCCTTTGAAGATTAACACTACACTGTCTGGATTAATTAACCACAGAAATTTGTTCAAGATGATTTTATAGACCCGGACATTATAGACTTCTTCGTCCAAAGCAATAGTTTGCATTGTTTCCCTCCTGCTCCTCTGGATTCGGGCCAACTTCGGAGCCGAGCCGAAGCCACATAATGAGCTCCTTGTAGTTGGAAGAGCGGAGAGTAGGCTGGCATTCCTCGCTGCAGATGTCAGTGAAAATACTTACACTCGTCCCCGCAATACGTCTGTCACACGCCAACCTTACGCTGGAGTACGACCAGAATATCAAATCGAAACCTTTTTCACAGTATTATTATTATTATTATTATAGAGGTGTTTTGTGGTGTTTTGCTGAGGTGTAAGGTTTTTAAAAGTAAAACTATTTAAAAGTTCATATTCGTTCACATCCGTGCTGAAAAAAACAATAGATACCACCATAGAAATTCTAATGGTTTCCACTACAAATACCAGTACAAACCATCAGCTGTTAATCATTAAAACCATTACAAAGTTAAGTATTAACATATTAAGGATGTAGGTCCAAATAATTACCAGTAGAGACCCACAAGGACCATTACAGTTTCCATTAAAACTCATACAATTCCTATTACGTATTCTATGAGGGTTTCTATTGTTCGAATGCGAAAAATATTTTTTTAAATGTTTGTTTTTTTTAAACCACACTAGGTTGCGTGTAATTTCAGGCAGATAATTCTGGTCCAGTCTGAGCTGGAGGTAGCCTGTCATGAATGTAAGAGATTGACGCTTAACCTGCAGCGCCCTCTAGCTTCAGTCTGCTGTTTCAGTCAATTGTGTGTATTTTTTACAGCTTAACTTTGTTTTGATCGTCTGATTTAAATCATGTCCTATGTTTTAGCCTGAGTAGATAAGTGTTTCATTATCTGGCTCCGCCCACTGATTGTATGATTGTGTTTAACAAATCAGTATCAGAAAAGAAGATGTTGATTGGTCCATCAGTACCAGCACTTCTAACCAATCCCACCTGCATAAAGTTGGACAAATCGCACCCCTTCGTGCAGTAAATTATAGCTTTCACCTACCCGTGATCTTTCATTGTCCTGTAAGCATGGCCATCTGCAGGACAGTGAAAACTTATCTACTCCCACAGCTTTGTCACTTGGTCTCACACCTCCTGTTTTTGGTCCTTGTTCATTAATAAGTCCATACAGGATTTTGCTGAGTTTTTTTGTGATTGTTGCGGCCAAAAATGCTTGATGTTGCTGCGGCTTTTTTCAAAATTTGCAACGTAACTTAATCTCTCTTGGAAAAGTACTCAAATTGGCAAAATCGCAGTTGCACGAAATTGTTTTGCACGCTCTGACACAGTGCCGTTTGTTGATAAATGAAACCTTTTAGCTGTACTCATGATCCACGGGCGCTTTGCCCGAGTGCGCGTTGTGACGACGTCACATGACTCATCTGCAGTAGTTTTTAAAAATTCCAAACCCCTCCGAATATTGCGGCGTTTCCTTGATTTTGTGTTCATTTCTGCGATTGCAAAATCTGGGAGGGACTGATCAGTTTCTGCTCTTTAGGCTTGAACAGAACATGTTTTCAGTGTAGAATTCAAATCCAGTCAAGTTGTGAGTCCCAAACTCCAGCATTAGTCACCTCTGATCCCTCACACTGACCGCTATTCTGTTCCACTTAGTAATGCCAACAACAGTAATGACCAAAGATGGCGAAGTGTTGTGAACTAAACAGAATAAAACATTCTGGGATGTTCTGTTATAGAACAGATTTGATTATTTTCCTATAACAGCACACCCCATTGTGTTTTCTTACATTTTAAACATGCAGTAGTAAAGACTGGACCTCTAGTATGCAGGTAGATATAGTACAACACTGAACACAATGTACACAACCCATGTACACAAATCACAGTGTCTGTGGTGGCCAGAAGGTTAATTACCTGAGTGATGATGTTCATGTTTTACCCTGACCTCTGGATTTGGATTTGGCCACTCGGCCATTTGGCTGCTTCATATCTGAATTAGAACACTATAAATACCTGAAAGTATTTTTTCTCATTAGTTCTCGTGAGATTTTCAGCTGAGCAGTCACTACTGCTGTTAGATTGTCATGTAATGCCATTCAGCGCTTTGTTTGGATCTGGTAACATGAGAGTCCTTGAGAAATGTCACTAATTCCATGTAAATATAATAAATTTCTCCATCTTGGAAAAGTGCTTTATATGGATATTCTTTTTTTTAGAAGCACAGCACATTTTTCTGCTCACAGTAATAATATCTGGCTGTGCTGAGCGCTTGCTTACTGGTTTCCACTGGGAGCAGACACGGATGGGGCGGAGTGACAGGGGGCCCAGGATTAAACACAGACGAATAGTCTGGCCCAGAGCCTCAGTTCTCCCGAACAGAGTTTCTCAGCAACTTATTACACCTGCTCCATCAGGTATTATTTTTCAATCATGTTCAACATATTTTCCAGGTTATTTGTACAATAACTGGATTTAATATTTACTGCCCATTATACCAGTCCTCCTAAAGGGCCAGGAAATTACATTTATTTATGGTATTTTGGCAGACGCCCTTATCCAGACCAACTTACGTTCATCTCATTTTACATAGTTGAGCAGTTGAGGGTCCAGCAGTGGCAGTTTGGTGCTGCTAAGATTTAACTCGCAACCTTCCGATCAGAAATCCAGCAGGAGATAAAAGCATCGATTAAAGTCCCTGTGAAGTGCCTTGAAGCGCACAGCATTACTCGATGTGTTGACGTAATTTCTACTGAAACAGGAAGTCAGGGCGGGACATATTGTGTGGGGACCCTCCTCCTTTTAAAATAGCCAATAGCGTTTAGCTTGCCTCACAACCCAGGCTAAGCGGTACTTGACAGTTAGTACCATGGATGTTTATAGTATTGGGGGTGAGACACTTCAGATTCTAAAGAGCGTTTGATTGGACAGAAAATCTGATGAGAAGCTGAAGTGCAGAATGATGTTGAAATTGTTGATCCGTATCGGTGGTGGAGAGTCTGTGCTGTACTTTACTTTACATTACTGTACTGTAATGTTGAATGCGTATATCTTCTAAATGTGAATGTTGTCATGGTTTTTGGAGCACACCAGCTTATAGATAACTTTAAGGTTGTTAATATTCATACTGAAAGTCACAACGGTTAAATTTTGAAAGTGCGACTGGTTGGGATCGAATTAATTGTCAGAAGCACAGAGGTATAAAAAGCTTCAGAATTTTGACCTGTGTTTTTACTGGTTTATAGAAATAGTCTGTAATGTGACACACACAACACTCTGGACGTGTACACAGAGTTTAGCACAAGACCACACGAGCTATGAAAAAGCTGTGATTGTTTAATTTCCTCAGGGAACATTTCATTCCATTGTGTTTACGCTTGATGAGTGTGTGGGAGGTAAAGGGCTTCGTCTTCGTTAGTGGATGATGTCCCCGAGGAGCGGAAACGAACACTTGTTATAAATGTTCTCAGCGGTGACTTGGCGGCTTTTATCCAGCAAGTCGTCCAATTCATTTACGTTCATTATTTATGTGGACTTATTTTTAGTCAACGATTATGTAATATGAATTTTTGTAAATAATCATTTATAAGTCTGGTATACTGGTATACTTTATTAAAATAAACATCAGTTAATACATGTTTTGTTACTTTCTTAACTTTATTTATTGATTCTTTTAATGCTTTTTTTTTTTTCCACTCAAAGTTCATGATTTGATAATGTTAACTAAAATAGTAAACATGAGTTAAAGCAGAGTTTCTCAAACTCACCCCAAAACATGCTTTATTATATAGGACTAATGTAACATTTGAACATGTTATGATGTCAGTAAAACACATACGTGTAACATAAGCCACTAAAGGAATATTCCTCACACTGACTCACCAGTCTAGTGGGAAGTGTCTAGTGGAAAATAATTCACGCCAGTGATACGGCCCGATGCGAAGCAATAGGAACCTGGGTAATATGTGAGCTCATACACTCGTGGTATATCTTGCGTATATCTGGAGCTTCACATCAATATGTACATTCACTAGAGCCGAAATATCTCTGTCCATCAGGATTCCAAGTCGAACTGTACAAATTTTCAGTGATTTTATGTGCAGCAATATTAAGCACACTGACATGCTCTTGTTCTCTAGTTAAAACTTTTCAGCTGTCGTCATGATTTTTGTCATGAGCCACATCTCAAAATGAAAACTCTGACCTTACATTAAAATATATTTACTAATCTAGAAAATCCAGAACACTGATAATGGATTGAAGGTGACATGAGAGGTTTTTAAAATTCATCCGCTAATATTAGTATATTGAAAAAAGACTACAGTAACACACACACTATTCATTTAAACGTGGGTTGTCTGAATGTGAGTATTATTTCAAAATTAGCAAAAATCTGACATTTCTAATATTAATTTGTACAATAAATGAAACAAAATGGGAGATTGTGTGTTTCTCTTGTGACCCCATTTGTAAATCGAGCGACTTCTAGTTTGCGAACTCCTGAGTTAAGGGAACTTTAGTGTAGTATTTGTTTTATTTAGTGCCACTGAAATGTACAGATGACATGTTATATATTATGTTGTATATTTATGATTAATTTGTTCAAGCAATGTTTAAGTAGTTCATTTAGGATTTATAATATACATACATCTTTAATAAAAAAACAAGAATTTTATTCACAAGTTTTAATTTATTTGGGCTTTTCTGTAATCAACACAAGATGAAAAATATACATACAGCACACCTGATATTTAGTTGAATGTCCCTTATCAAGTTTCACCTCAAGCAGAAGCTTTTGGTAACCATCCACCAGCTTCTGGCAGAATTCTGGTTGGATATTTGACCACTCTCGGCCGAATTGGTAAAGTTCAATGACATTGGTTGGTTTCCTGCCCCTGACTAGAATTTTAAGCACAGTCCACAAATTTTCGATAGGGTTGAGATCAGGACTTTGGGAAAGTTATTGTTAGCCTGCTTTATCCATTCCAACCAGCTTTGATGTGTGTTTGGGGTCATTGTCCTGTTGGAACACCCAATTTTGTCCAAGTTTCAACTGTTTGGCTGATTGTTTGAGATTATGGTGAATAATTCTAAGGTAGTCCTCCTTCTTCATTATTCCATGCACTTTGTGCAATACACCAGTTCCACTGGCAGCAAAACAGCCCCAGAGCATAATGCTACCACCACCATGCTTAGCAGTTGGTACAGTGTTCTTTACACCTCCAAACATACCTCTGGTCATTGTGTCCAAACAACTCAATCTTTGTCTCATCTGACTATAAAAATTTCCTTCAGAAGGCTTTTTATTCATATGGTCAGCCGCAAAATTTAGACAGGATTGAATGTGTCGATTTTGGAGCAGGGGCTCCTTTCTTGGGCGGCAGCCTTTCAGTACATGGCGATGTAAAACTGGCTTGACTGTAGACAGTGACACTGATGTTCCAGCAGTTTTCAGTTCATGGCATGCCTGTGCCTTGGTGGTTCCTGGGTTTTTCCTGACCATCCGAACCAGTTTCCTCTCACCTGAGGGTGACAGTTTGGGTCTTCTTCCAGACCTTGGCAAAGTGGCTACACTTCCCAATAACTTATACTTACGTACAGTTGTTTGAACTGATGATCTTAGAATCTGTAATTGTTTAGAAATGGCTCCAAGAGACATTCCTGACTTGTGTAAATCCACCATCATCTTTTTCAGGTCTGCAGTGTGCTCCTTGGACTTTCCCATAGTACTGTGTGTTGGTCAATCCAATGAGTGCTGTCAAACAATCCCTTTTTATTAGGTTTTGTTGGCACAGAGAAGCGGCCAGCTGTATTCAATCATGATCACTAACAGGAAATTAAGAGGCCTTAGTCTTAAAGGATATTTTTGGAACTTTCAGCACCACTGAATTAATAATCAAAGTGTTTGTATGTATATTTTTGACCCTGGTATGTGTAATTTTGGTCCTGTGTTGATTACAGAAAACCCCAAATGAATTAAAACTTGAGCCAAATTCTTGTTTTTTAAAATTTTTTATTAAAAATGTATGTTGTACAATCATTCTGCCCCAGAAATAGAACAGTTCATAGAAATTATTGAAATCCCAATATTGCCATGACATTTACGTCCATGATAAGTGTATGTAAACTTGCGACCGCAACTTTATTTATTTATTTATCCTGTTTCTTCCACTGTAAAATCTTGTTTGTCACGTGTTTCATGTGTTCCAGGTCGTCTTTATGCCATGCAGACAGGGATGAAACTGGACAGTAAGACTCCAGAATGCCGTAAGTTCCTGGTGAAGCTGATGGATCAGCTGGAGATGGTAAGAGTCGCCTGTGAATACAATACAGTAGAACAGCAATGAGAAGGCATTCGTGGCCAGTTTGGGAGGCTAAAGTCAAACTTGATCGGTGTCTGAGAGAGTAAAGCCTTCCATCTCACTAGAACAACACTTGATAAGATAATTGTTTGTATTAAGTAAATCAGTGTTCCATCAATATGAGGCGTTTTAAATAAAATGTCCGAGATTGAAGTCTGCGCATGTCTCTCAGTGTGTCTGATAATCACTTTAAATGAATACCCCCAGTAATGAAGAGAGAGCAACATCATGGTGAATCTGAACATATTTTACTAAATAAAGAAGAATCAGAAAAATAGGATTAATTTCATTACTGTTTGTGTGTGTGTGTGTATTTTTATTTAGGTTATTTTTGTATTCATCATAAATGGTAGCGTGAGAAAATGAGTGGCCGGTTCATTAATCCTTTTTTGTTCAGCAGATCATTTAGAGAAAGGTGAGTTAACAGTTAAAGGACACAGTGTAAAGCCCAGTTCAGATGGGGTTCGTTCATCAGCAGGACGTCTGTAATTGATTTTCTCCTCAGTGCTGATAACTCTCACATCGGGAGAGCAATGATCTGACCAGAGCAGGAGAGAGTTTCCAGCATGAACCCGGATGTTTGCATCACACAACCATGTGATCACTGTCAGAGATACAGCTAGTCATTAGTGTTTTTTTATTTATCTTCCATATAATAGTTGATGCTATTGTGTGTATGTGAATATAAAGTAATGTAACGTTTTATACCGGTAGCTGCTTTAATCAGCCTGCAGAATCTCGCTTTTCTTTATGCCTTTATTTTCTTTCTCCCAGTTAGCGTGTGTGGTCAAGGTTTTAGCACCCAAGTTCCTCTTCGAAAGCATAATTTTTTTTCATTTTGCAATGCGGTTTAATATCTGAGGGAGGGTCACTGATACACGTGACTAAATACAGCAAGCAGCAGCAGTCAAACATCTGCATGGAAAATCTGTGCGTGTATCTAGATGAGCACTGAGTTTAGAGAAATGATAATAGATAATTCAGTCTGTAATTTTCTCAGAGGAGGATGGAGGGGGAAACCGACAGTACATTTAATCCCGTCCGGATAGAGCGAAAGATCAGTTTGAGACCGTGGCATTGAGACATTAATTATATTTGATGTTAGCTCACTGTTTTGTGCTCTCTGACAGACACATATGTGCAGAAACTGGCATTTTATGTTGTCCTGGCATCTTCTAGGACTGGGCCTCATGGGGAAAAATTGTCAGACCTGATCCCTTGCCCAGGAATTCAAATACTCGTTCATTTCCTCTGTCAGAGTAACACATCTCTATGCTGAACACGCAGTGAAAGTACAGTATGTGTGAGCTGTGATTGTTTATTTGGAGAGGTGGGATCTTTGTAGAACCTTGGATTATCTGGGTCATCTCAAGTGGTCCAGTGCTGGTTGCTTGATCATTTTTAATTCTCCGATTTTTTTTTTTGTGATTATTTCTATGTATTGGCATTGTAAAACCACTAGGTTTTTTAAAATTATTATTTATTTTACTTAGTTTAATCAAGGGTTCAGTGTTATTCAAATCTAGCCCTCGAGGTTCACTGTCCTGCAGAGTTTAGCTCCAAGCCTAATCAAACACACCTGAACATCTGATCACGCTAAGCAAGGACTTTAGGATTACTAGGAAATTACAGGCAGGTGAGTTTGGAGGTTGGAGCTAAACTCTGCGGATTTGAAGAACCCTGTGATAGATCATGCTTTACTGTTGCCGATATCAAATGTAGTAACATTTTAGACCTCAGTGACAAGCATAAGCTATTGTAGGTCAATCATAGACATAAATACTGCAAAATACTGTTAATTTTTATTATTTGTTATGCTTATATTACTGTTCATTTCTCAAAATGCATGAATAAAGTAGGCTTTTCCAAAGATTTCTACTAGCCCTCTCTCTGTAACCAGTGAAATCTAAAACTTACAATTTACTGTAGAATGCTACTATAGAGGACTATAAAATTCTGTAAAAATTCTGTAAAAATATTCTGTAAAAATTTCAGGTTTGTATCTGGTCCCGCACCAGAGATATTCAACCTGAAAGTGAGGGGAATTAAATAAAAAAATAAAAAAATAAAATAAAAAAAAGGACTTTCTCGTCCCCATAAAAAAGAGAAACCTGAAATGTTCTGTATGCACACTGTTCTTATCCAGGTACAGTCTTAAAAAAAAATTAAGACTGAAACATGAATCCTTCCCATTTTGACCTTAAACTTGATCTTAAAAGTGGAACTGTGAGCAATTTTGAGCATTACATTTGGACTTAAGTTCTAAATCTAAGGAGCAAGAATGTGCAGAATGTTTATATATGTGCATGTACCTTGTAAAGCGCTCTAGAGGAGCTAGGACCCTCCTGAGCTGAGATATTTCCGTAAACAGCTGAAGTTTCCGTAACCAAAATTTGTTGTAGGCCATGACAAAGAAGGCTGTCTTAGTTAAACCAAGTAAAATTACAAACAAACAAACAAAAAAAATAGTGGTTTTGCAATGCCAATACACAGAGGGAATCACTCAAAAAAAAAAAAAAAAAAAACATTTAATGGAAAATAAAAAATGGTCAAGCAACCAACTTTACAGTTATTGAACCACTTGAGATGGACTGACCCATCTGTAAAGATGTTATCTAGATGCCACAGCTGGTAGATGCAATGAAAATTCACGTGCATGTATAAACCAACAAGGAAATGGTTAGGTTTGCTGTTTCACTTTTGAAAATAATTGTAGGTATGTTTCAAATAAAAATTATTTCCAATTCTCTTGGTCACTCCTTATGGTAAAGTACCGTTTATGGACTGAAAGTCATGGCCAAAAGCCTCTGACACAAAATGTCCACATGCTTCATTCATGGTCTGGTGAAACTACTGTTCTGCTCTTGTTGTCCTTAAAAAATACAGGCCTTCTTTAGTACTGCTGGTCAGCCAATTAAAAGTGGCTCCAGTGTTCTTGTGTACTTGAGGGGCTTGTAATAAGCCCCAGGGAGAGTGACTAGTGCATAGTGACTACATCCAGCCTGGGAACTTTTCTTTTGGACCGAGCCACTGAGGACACACATTCACCCTGTTCAACAACTGATCTACTGTTGCGCCGTTACATGCTTCCATGGGATAGTTTTCAAATAATAAAAAAAAAACCTAGTTTATGGATAAGTCTGTATTAGAGAAGTTAGAGCTAACGATGACTAACAAAAGATGACTTTAATAAAAGTTGGCTTATTTTCACATGCATGCACGTACACACACACACACACACACACACACACACACACACACACACACACACACACACACACACACACACACAATGTGATGGCTGGTAGAACTTTCCCCTGGCTAACAAATAGATACTCAGCACACCAGCCCGCTAATCACGTGTGGGCTAGTCTCCAGAAAACTTTAATTACATTGGGATTCTGGAGAGGAACCAGAGTAGCTGATGCATCCCAGGAATCGATGAGTCATGGAAAGCCCATGCTGCTCAGATTGTCCCGCAGCAGGGATTTAACAGTAACATACACACTTTTTTAATATTGCCTCAACACATTCCAAAGCCTGGAATGCTGTCTATTTGAAGCTGTGAGAAATGCTGCGTTCTGTTTCTTGCTTTGTAATCAGTTCAACAAATAATTTAACAAGCTGCTTTGTGCTGTTTGTTGCAGATGAAGCAAGAGCTCAGCACCAATGAATCGATCTCCCAAGAGGTTGTGGGCAACGCCCATATCGAGAACTATGCCCTAAAAATGTTCCTCTACGCCGACAACGAGGATCGATCAGGTCGCTTCCACAAGTAAGAGCTTGTGGCTCCGTCTGAGCTGTTTAAATCAGAAATATTTGGTCATATACTTTTGTTGGGGTTTAAAGCTTCCAGAAAGCCACCTCGAGTTATTTCAGCTGCCCTCTTCCTGCTGTATAGGCGTGTCAGTATCTCAGGCCATCGTGCAGCTGACGTTCATGTTGGTTATTACTCAGTGTGTTCATGTTGGTTATTACAGCGTGTACTGTACACAGTCCTCATATTCTACCCTCCAGGAAGCAATACCATCCACCTGACTTACACAGGACCTTACAAGAAAACTAGACATTTAAAATTTAATATTTAGATGCAGGAGAGGAAAATCATAATGATTTCCCCAATCTCTTGCCACATGTCTCATATTTTGATTGCATGTGGGGAAAATATGTGCGAGGGATTGTGGAAGGGTGCTAGGGTTAGGGTTCTTCAGAAAAAGTGATCTGGTTTCAACTGTATGCAAATCTGACCCATCGGATAAAAGACATCTTTTCATCCTCTGTACGCATTCAGTTTTACAATACATTTACATATAGTTCCAACATGGAGAAGAAATTAGTAACAGCCACACCCCCCCCCCCCCCCCCCCCCCCCCGAGACATGTTGCAGCACATTTTATAGCAGGTTTTTAAAAATTATTTATTTTTATAACGTTTGAGCAGGAAATGTGAGTCACTAAATGATGCTGTAATATAAAAATAAGGAATGTTTTAACTTCACAGCTCAGAATGAAGAAGTTTACGATAGTAGCCCGCTTGAATACGAAGATTTATGTGAAATCCACTAT
Organism: Ictalurus furcatus; assembly: GCF_023375685.1. NCBI lineage: Eukaryota > Metazoa > Chordata > Actinopteri > Siluriformes > Ictaluridae > Ictalurus > Ictalurus furcatus. The sequence continues at coordinate 8,846,499 of NC_071256.1, forward strand.
GATTTTATGATTTTATCGGTGAGATTTATTCACGTCCTTCGCTGCAGATGGACAAGCCCCTCAAGTGTTAAGGTGCTAGAGGAGGAAGCGGAGGGAAATATTTGCTCGGCATGCAGTAGACATTCAGCCAACAACATTGAAAAAAATAAACTAATAACTATATTATTGTTTTTTTCCCTTCACTTTGCAAAGGTCCTTGTGTAACACAAGATGAATTAAATGAATAAGGATACCCTGTGCTATATGTTTGGTAATTATTGACCGTAGAGTCCTTACTAGGTCACTTGCGCTCAGGGTAGCCAGGGGTCACAGGGTTTATACTAGATTAGGCTAGTTGTCTTAAAGTAGTAAGCAAACGTGAACTCACTTGTTGCTCGAATGGAGAAGCTCTTGAGTTAGCATACACAAGTTAGCAAAGAAAAGGCAGGAGCCTTCAGCTGGTTCAAGTATGCATTCTGACAGGGGTGTGGCGACGTCTTGGGCCATTACAGGGTGTTTCAGGACATCTGTGCCTCATACTTTTGTAAGAGTTTTTTCTGACTGGAATGTGACCACGCCCACCATGTCTGGGTCACACAAGTTTACTTTACTGTGGATGAGTGATGTGGCGTGCAGGTGTGGCGATCGATCACACTTCGTCTTGTAGTGAGATGCCGAAGTGGAATGCTTGAAAGAGAAGTTCAGGTTCTCTGATGATGAGAAGGAGTGTGAGGTATCTGTGCAGACCACCGTGCTTGTGTAAAGTGAGGAAGAGGTCACGGCTGTCAGCCAATGAGAGTTGGCGTATTTGAATAAGGGCTTTCTATTGTCCTATACCTCACTCATGCTGTCCGAGACGAACTGGGCTTATGGTCCTGATGGAACTGAATTGTTTGTTTGTGCCACATTGGAAATGTTCACTGTGTTATATTTGTTGACTTCCTGTTAATAGAATGCACAGGCAGTATTTGCTTGTTTTGATTTATTTAGTATTGTTTGCACGTGTATAGCTACACACACACACATCTTCTCCTTTCTTCCCAGGAATATGATCAAGTCTTTCTACACCTCAAGCCTCCTGTTCGATGTGCTGTCTGTGTTTGGCGAGTTGTCAGAGGAGGTAAGACACTAAAATAGAGTTTTGACTCAGACTTTTCTCTGAAATCGACAGCACCATTGTGTGGCAAACCTCTGTTTCTCAGAAGCGGTTCCGGGACCTGTGGCTCACCACTCCAGATAATCACAGTTTCACATGTTTGATTCTTGAGAATGTTGTATTGTGGCTGGAAATTGTGGCTCATTCAGGCCTCTGATTCTCTCTTTCCAACATCCATCCATAATAGTCCTTTGTGTCTTCGACTCCATGGCTACTGATGGCTGCTTTTTTTTATTTTATATTTTTTTATTCTTTATTTCTTTTTTCTCCCCCAAACAGAATGGACTGACCTGCATTTAAGAATTGACAGGGAGTGTTTCCCTGAGTGTTGTTTGCACTCCCTCCAAGGGCCAGACATTTTCTTACCATCAAGTTCTGATTGGCTGCACTGTTTAAATAGTGCGCCTTGTCTGAGTAACGTTAACCCGGACAATGGAGCCTCAGATTAAGTCTTCCATTCTAGGCTGCTCTCTGAGCAGGTCACAGAGTCGTACCTTACTGGATTACTTATTAGAAGGGAAGCATTTCTACAACACACTCACCTCTAATGTATGTCCGAGCAGGTCCTGAGTAGTGAAGAAAAAGACTCGTGGGCGTTTGATGGATTTGGTGCTGAATTTGTGACACAATCCGTGTGTCACCTGTTCCGTCCATATGCAATCCATGAAAGGAAAATTTAAAAGCAAACAAAAAAAATCCCAGACTTCTTTTCTAAATGTATTGCCTTTGCATTGGGTTCAGAAAAATTGCATTTCTTCTGTTTCAGTAGAAAATCTAGACTGATCTTTTGAGAATATTGGCCTATACTACACTGAATAGTAGACGTTTGTTTAGATGTTTTGACCTGGAAGAAATGACAGCCTTCTTAGAAATTTCAGTCTCCAAGCTGTTATATGAAGTACATTTTCCACAACATCATGATGTTTGCTAGGTGGATACACTGCTCAGATTGAAAAATAATAACGTTGCCAGATTAAGCAATGATATTTTGGCTTCAACAAATTGACCACATTAATGGACCTGTCTGTTGCAGTTTATATGAGTTTGTCATCCACATGTCCTTTTCTTCACAACTTGTGGACCTTCAGAAGCATTCCTCTACACGATTTGAGCCAGACTGGTGGACATATTGGTGCATGTCATTCCATCATTGATTATGACCGTGACCTCTGTATACAACTCCAGCGGTGCTGTCTCTGACATCTTTTAGCTTTTCCCCCAGTTTTCCCAGTTTAGATCCTCATACACATCTCCTGCTGCTGGTGTCCCTTGCATGTGTGTGGATGAAACAAGTTTTGTTAAGAATGTGAAATGGAAAATGGAGGATTTAGGATTTTTGTGCCAGTGCTTGTATAAAAAAAAAAAAAAAAAAAAAAGAAACCAAAAAACCGTGATTTTTTTATTTTCCTTTTTGTTCGCAGAGCTGATATACTCCGGTTTCCTCCCCCAGTCCAAAGACATGCATGGTAGGCTGATTGGCATGTCCAAAGTGTCCGTAGTGTATGAATGGGTGTGTGAGTGTGTATGTGATTGTGCCCTGCGATGGATTGGCACCCTGTCCAGGGTGTACCCCGCCTTGTGCCCGATGCTCCCTGGGATAGGCTCGAGGTTTCCATGTGACCCTGAAGGAAGGATAAGCGGTATAGAAGATGGATGGATGGATGATGCACTGATTTGCCTCTCTGCTTTCGCACAGTCACTATTGTTTTTTAAAATCAGTTTATGAGCCTAGTTATTTAAAGCCAGTCCCTCCAGGATTTTCGATTGCAGAAATGAACGCACAATCAAGGGAACCCCTTGCAAAATTCGGAGGAGAATTTTTCAAAATTACAGTAGATTTTCCACAGATTTGGACCAAGACGCGTCATGTGACATCACAACGTCAAAGCCCTCTTTGATTCACCTGCGTCGAACATGAGTACATCTAAAAGGTCTCATTTACCAACAAACGTCACTTTCCTGCAGTTACAGGTTCACCAATTCGAGTAGTTTTACGAAAAAATAAGCACTAATACATTTGGGTGGGGGGAAAGGCGCAGCAAAGTCAAGCACTTTTGGCTGCACCAAGCACAAAAAACTCCCTGAAATCCTGTACAACAGATCTGTAAAACAGATCCTCATGACCTGCTCTGAGTGAGATGACAGAACCTGCTTAAAATACTTATGTTGTCGTAAAGAGTTCTAAAATGATTCATGTCCCCCTTCCCTTTGTGTGAAGCTGTAAAGACCTCATCATCAGCCCAAAGCCCACACACTATTGGTTTTATCTCCTCTCGCAGCTCCTGTTATGGTGCCATGACACTGCTTATCTTAATCATTTATCACTATTGACACTCTCTTTCTCTCTCACTCTCTCACCACCTATCCAGAACATTGAGCACAGGAAGTACGCTAGATGGAAGGCGGCCTACATTCATAACTGCCTAAAGAGCGGTGAGACTCCTCAAGCAGGGCCTATTGGCATGGAAGGGGAAGCGTATGGTGAGTTCTGATATAATATCAGCACGTCCTTCCACAAACAACCTCAACTATGTCTCCTATTAAGAAAATACACACAGGCTCAAGCTTTTTCTTCATGGTTAGAGCACTAAGCAGAAAAGGTTAGCTCATTGTATGCTTTATCAGATTGTGAGAGGCCCAAAGGAGAGCACTTCCCAGCTCGCAGTCCAGCTCTTGCCTTCCCCTGTAAGAGTGCAGAAATGAACTGTTGAATGGGTGAAGGTTGAGATGGTCCTACACCGAGTTCTTAATGCCCATCTTCTGTTATTTATTTCAGTGTTTTTGAAATACTCATATATAAATCATTTGTGCTTTATGAGTTTGTGTGCATCATTATGGTATCACAAAACAGTTTAAAGGATGTGATGTAGAAGGTGAGCTGCTTTTTACTTGGTAAACACTATTTGTTCATGTGAAGACACAAAACAAATTTACATGTATGTATAGCTCAGACATATAACAATAAAATACTGCAGATAATAGACTGGCAGTCTGACCAACATACTGTAGAGCTGTGTATGTATATATTAAACACACATCCTTCAGAAGGAGGAAACATATGAAGATGTTCAAATGTGGGTTTAAAATGACCTTGATTTAAAAAAAAAGGCAGCATTGCCTGGTAGCATCAGTGTTGTAGGACTTAGCCTAAGAATGGGACGAAATTATGGAGATTTTTGTGTTCACGAGTAGATGAGATGAAGCCGAGCCGGCAGGTTAGCTCGCTTTTTTCCCCCTCTCATAACATCTGCTGGGCGGACCATGTTTAAACTGAATTCTGCAGGTCAAAGATGAAGTCATCTTCTTATGGATCCTCAGAGACACACACACACACGTGCACATATGTGCAGAGGCCCAGCGTGAGAGTTTCACACGTAGCTCATATCATTACTGTTTATTATTAATTATACCACAGCTCCATACCCTTCTTGTTTACAGCTAATCGAAGATGGGTGTGGTTTGTATGTGTGTATGTCTTGCTGTTGAAATGTTCTTTCTGATCATGCCCTTCAGTAAGTAGCTGAGGCTTCACACTCAATCACTGACCTCATGCTAGGTTAGTGGAAACCACATGAAGCGTTCCCAGCAGAAAGTGATGTCATAAACGCAGCATATTCCTGAGCCTCGGCATCTTACTGAGCCTCGACATCTTGCAGCAGGAAGTCTGTGTTTCTTACGCCTTATGTAATGTCTCGTTCCCTGCCTCAGCTCGACTCTAGTGAGGTCCTGAGCTGATCATACACAAGTGTATTTACATTTCCTGTGGTCCATCTTCATTCATTATAGCTACTGTGTTCCATATTGTGTCTCAGTATAATAATTATTCCCTCTGATATCTGGTCATTGTGGTGCAGTTGATTTTATACACAGCGATGATGAATTCTTTGTTCTGATTTGGTTAGAATTCAATGCTGGGTAATTAGGGGCCAAGCACCGGAGGCGCGTAGACACACTGTTGTTATTGTACCTTTTCTTCTTCTTCCGGCTAGGGTGTCTATGGCAGCCCATAGAACCGTCTGGTAAAAAGTTGCGACATGTGGCACACTGATTGAGGAGTGTCTACGGAACATTCTGACCAAAGTGCTGCCAACGCTGTAGTGCCACCATCGGGTCAAATTTGGGCCTAATTTTGAAGTATGTTTTTTGAAGTCAGGCATCCCTGGATTCCTTGGCTCGAGGTGAATTCAACACACCCTAATGCGCCTAATTAGATTTTCCACCATCAGTTATGTCCAATCATCAACAAATTTGGCTTATGCAACAATTGTTGTGCATCCCAAAAATACTGCTTTTATTATTAGTATTATTATTGTATTTGTATTCATTCATTTATTTATTTATTTTTAAACAGCACACATTATAGTAATGTGCTCATTCTAATATGTTTATTTCTTCCATACTGCACAGTACCATGATATTTAACATACACGGTTTTGGACACTTTAAATCACTGCTTCCTCTGTTCCAGTCAAAACGAAGCATAAGGACACTTTTTTGGCCAAACATTCCTTATTTTAGCTATATCACAGTAATCCTGTGCTTCTGTTCAGCAGATGGGATTCGACTGAAACAAGGCTGGACAAAACAGTATATCTACACTTTGGAATACATGTTAAAAATCCTGCCTAATATCTTATTAACTTTTTAAATGGTCAGTCCTATTTATGCTTACATACTACCAGATAACATAACCAGGGTAAGGTGACTAGTTAGCTTTTCAATACATTAATGAACCCCATAGTTCTGCTTTTATCTGTGTTGTAAGTGCCTGAGGAAACTGAACAGGAAACTGTATAGAAATAAAGCTATGAACAGTGGAATATAATAGTTGTGATCAGGAGTTACTGGACTAGTTGATATTTTCCTGCTTGGCCAGTCACTTTGTCTGCGAGGACGTCGAATGGAGTGAAATTTCTCATCCGGAGACAAACGCTGGCATTAACAGGACTTACTGGAACTACTGACCTTGTTCTCATTCTCCAAATGTAGTCAAGCAGCCGAGACACGTCCAGTGTTCAGCTTTGTGGCAACTTCATGCCTAAATCATCACACGCTCTCCTCAAACTGTATCAAGTTGTTATGTAAGCTCAAATGTACCAGCTTCCGCCAATGTGATAAACGTGAAGAGAAGTGTAGGGCTAGAAAGAGTAGTAGCAGTCATGTTTAAATCTTAATGACCTTACCTTCTCTGTATTCAGATGTAGGTATGAGGTATCATTTAATGTTTTCCTAAAATCTGGAGCTGAAATTCTAAGTGATTTTAAAAAAAATAAATCTATATTTATAAAATATAGCTCCAGTTGGATTTGTATATAATAAGGTATGAGGAAAATCATTACAGTATTCTACTAATCAAGTATTTTGTCTGGAAACAAAATAAACAAAAATGACAACGCAACTCCCAAAAAGCTGTGTGAGGCAAACTGTTAATTTTGGTAAGACCAGAGAGAGTTTGCATTACAGAAGGCTCCCTTAGCTAAATGCAAACAATAGTTATTACACTCCTTTCCATACTTCTTAGGGATACTATACTAGAATGATGTATGGTGTATGTACTACAATATACAGTAATACAGTGTGATTTGAGTTTTTGCTCAGTACTGCAGGTTCCCAGAAACATCTCACTCCTCTGTCTCGCCCCATTTGTAATAATATCCATCTGTTTGCAATTTTCTCACCGTTATTTCTCTGAATTTGGCAGGCGAAGCAATGTGGGTCAGAAATACTGGGGCCAGCACACCCAAGCTCAGAGGAATTCTCACTGTCATTCAGCACTGGGTGATGCTTTTAAAACTGTATATGATAAATAATGGATCTTTTTAATAAAGAGATGCTCTGGTGCTGCAAGCAGGATGTAGTTTGGCATCCAGCTGGTGCAAAATTGAAGAAACTGGATAGAAATTAGTTTTTGCTTAACTGATGACAGTTTCTTGTAGCTGCACTATTATTACTTTTTTATGAACTCATCTATGCACCCTGTGCACATCTGTGAGACGTGAAGACTGGCGCCGTCCTTCACGCCTGAATTCTGTTCCAATGTGAGAAATATAGGCATTAAATCAGGGTTGTTTTGGGGAGATGCATCTCACTACCTCGCTCACTCTGTCACTAGCAGGACTAAGCTGTCCTCGGGTGCGACCGTGTGTCCTCGTGTGCGACAGCGTGTCCTCTTCAAAGTTATGTAGTCCACTTGTAGCCTCGAACAAGGTTGTTTTAAACTCACTTTAGTGCCAGAACGTGCGAAAAATTATACCGTGAGGCCAGTAGACTTGATTGATTGGCCTTTCATAGATTTGCTAGCTGGTTTTTGGCTCCTAATAGTTCTTAGGTGAGAAGTTGTACAATCCTGTGTTGATGTTTACATGCTCTCCACATAGATGATGAGTTCGGCACTGAAGCTGGTGGTCCATCCTATGCGTCTTTTGGTGCACCTCAGCCGCAACCCTCCTCCAGTGCAGATTTGGCAGACCAAGGACCAGCATCTATCCCTCCACCCAACTATAGCACTATCCAGGTTCCTCCTGGCTCTCACGCTCCAGCCAACACACCTGCAGATCTTCCTCATCCAGCAGGTAAAGCCTGAACTTCAGCTTGGCATATTTCCTCCCTCTGAATTCTTATTGGTTCTTTGGATGGTCAGTAGGGGTCAACGATGTTTTGGTTCATTAGCAGGTCTCTGTGCTTCCTAATCAGCTTATTTGTCATGATAATGAGGCGTCATTATGATGATTACCTTAGTTGAGGTTCTGGTGTCTGTTTTATCTCAGTATAATTAATGCAACAACAAAATAATGCTAAAGCAGGTTTCTCAAGTCCCACATCCATTGATTCTTTTCTGTTTGTGTGCTCAGTGCTCTGATGGTTGTCATTCCTACCACTTCAGACTTCCATAGACTCGAACTGTAATCTGCTCGGGGTACACAGAGAAATGTCCCATTTTGGCTGCTGAAATCAGAATTGACTCCATTTCAGCTATTTGAGATTTAATGTTTTGTAATTGTTGTGCATCTGTGTGTTGTATCCTGTGTATATTCTAATCAATACACTGCGTCTAAATCTTTTGCACGATACTGTATGTGATGATTAACAGTTGTTTCTGTTCAGCCGAGCCCATGAAACCAGTTCCGGTTCCCCGGGCTGTGCAAGTCACTGACCCCTTGCCCCTCAACGTAATCCAGCAAGGTATAATAACATATGTTATAATAACAATAACTCTTTAACATATGATTTATTCTCAGCAAATGCTCAGATCATCAGACTCCGAAGAGGCACGCACTCAGTACGTTTACATGGACAACAATAATCTGATATTAACCCGATTAAGACGATACTCTGTTTAAGAAATTACCATGTATACAGCGATTATTGATCGAAATAAGACGTGTGGGGTATTCCTGTTTTAGTCGCATTATCAAAGCAAATTACAGACATGTTCACACCTTAATCACACTATTAACGTCGTGTGGGAGTTTTCACCGCATTTTGCAACAGGACACATATACACACGGCAGTGCTCAACTGTTTGACGGCAAACTAGAGAGCACGGCCGCGTCTGAAACTGCGTACTTAAGTATGTGGATTCAGACGCAGCCCGTGGCTTCAAACAGTCATCTGTTTGCACGTAAAGCACTTGTAGCTTCCGTAAAATTAAAAATGAAACACCCAGAACTGGATACGGTACCATAACGAAAACGAACTGTATGTCGATACGTGAAATTCTGTAGGGAACGTCGGACGGTGTGGTGTGGGGACGTAATGACGTGTGCCGTTAATCGATCTATGTTCTATAACATGTAAAACAGGAACATAAAAGGAATATTCTAAAAGCGACTCATGTAAACACCTTAATCACAATATTGTCTTATTCAGAATAAGGTCAATAATTAGATTACTGCTGTCCATGTAAACATAGTCACTGACACTACTCAGGTGTGCTTCAAACACCTGATCTTGATGAGACGAAAAACCACTTGATTAATAAAATAATGAGTACAGTACCAGCTGTGTAACATCACAGCATTTTGACTGAATTAATGAATTTTTGTTTAATTGGAAAAACAAAAAATTATTGTTTTCTTTCATGCTGTCTGATTAGCTAAAACTGTATCCTGTGGAAAGCTCACTAACAGGTTTGTAACCTAGTTAATAACTATGCATTACTTCATATGAAGCAGCTCAGAATAAGTGAGAGCTGGTGTGAAAAGCTGGAAGAGAGGTGCAGATGGAAGTAATTCAAAATATTTCTTGTGCTGCTATAAATCACTCTTGGGAGAGGTGTCTAAATCTTCAACTCCCCCAAAATGATGTATTGTGCTTACAAGCGTTTAGTCATATTAACCTGAGCCTTTGGTTTGCATTGTTGCATTTGGTTCACAAAGCTTGTGTAAAAAAAACGAGGCCAATTACAGAACAGTTCTGTGTTTATTGGTGTTTGGAGTTCTGAGTTGTGTTACGAGTTAGAATGTGAGCTACCGTCTCACTGTATATCTCATTTATTGCTCTCATTTACGACTTTAACTTCCCTGTAGGTGATGTGCGTCTCACACCAGAGGACTTCACCCGAGCTCAGAAGTACTGCAAGTATGCAGGCAGCGCGTTACAGTATGAAGACGTCGCCACTGCTCTCCAGAATCTACAGAAAGCCATCAAACTTCTAACCACTGGCAAAGAATGAGAGCTTTGTGTGCTTAGTTTATCATTCTCTATGACTGACCTGCCCCATGTGAACTGTGCAGTTCGACTCAAGATCACTCAATAAAACATCCTTTCCACATCTGCACTATTACTGGCTGCTCATAACAAATAAAAAAATAAAAAACAGATAGAGATTAGGATTATAATCTATCAGGTGCATGTGAATTTACCCTTTGATGATATGCTATATGAGGTTAAAGGAATGCAGTCATTAATGACTCCTGGATTTGAATGAATAGAATGATTCCAGATTTTCCTCTTTTCTTTTAAATAGTTTAATGCACTACTGTGTCTCTTTTCTGGTGCAAAGGGTTTTGCGATTAGGTGAACTGCTTACTCTAAATTGTGTGTAAATGGTGCCCTGTGATGGACTGGCGTTCCCATCCAGTGCTCCGGCTCCACTACAATCATGACCAGGATAAAGCGCTTACTGAAGATGAAGGAAAAATAAACAACATACTATTCAGTTCGTCCGTATTCTTCTGTCTTTGATGATTAGCGTATGCTGAGCTACAATAGTCATATTTTATAAACAACAGCAGATTTAGGAAGCTATAATGTGTAATCTCTTCTTATGGGTCCCATTTCATCACGTTATTTCTACTGCAATATTGTAATATTATCACTCTCTCTATCTCTCTCTCTCCAGTCTTGGCAGAAAAAGAAAGTACACCCCCCCTTCAATTCAAGTTTTTAGTTATCAAGGCCTGAATAACAATTGTGTGGTCCTCACCAACTTCTATAAACTAACATATAACCTCAGGTGACGACAAAATAAAAACCACAACAGATTTCAATATGCAGTAATTTTTTTCCCTAAAACACACAGTGGGGTTCAAAAGTCTGAGACCACCTTGAAAATATGGGCTTTGAAATCAGAAATAAACAAAGTTTTATTATTTTGAACTATTTAAAAAAGCAAGTGTTCAATAATTTCAATATTCAAGATTCTGCACTGTTTCTAGCTCCCTATTTAAATGTAAACAAATGTGTGATATTGACCAGGTTAAGATGTCTAATTGTGTGATCAGACGACACTCCGACAGATTTGATCTAAAACAGATCATAAGGTTTTGCACTAAACGTGTAGAGTCATTAAACCAAAAAGGGGATGTACCAAATACTAAAGCTCTGAAATTCAATAGAAGCATTTTCATTAGTGCTCATAAGTAATCATATGATCCCAGGATATGAAACACTAATGACTTATTATTGTGACATGATTATGAGCGCTCCAGTGCGTGTGTTAAAGGCTTGGGGAATTCATCAGCCTGAGGGAATTAAATTGGCCTGTTTAGTTTAGTGCACATGAGCAGGAAACAATCATTTACTGTAGATCCGCTTGTTTTCTCGTCTGGTTTTGAGACGCTGACTTTATAACGGCCATTGTTTTTCTCTCAGATGTTCTGTTTTGTAGCCAGGAGTCAGACAGAAAAGGACACTGGGCTTATCTGCTAGCCGTGTGTGTGTCCCACCTCTGAGAGCTTCCACATTTGCCTGAATTTTTTCCTTCCTCGTTAGTGATGATGGCAGAAAGGAAAGCAAATGAAAATCACTGAGTTTTGCATGCATCCCAGCTTGCAGTTGGGTCAGAGAACTCCATGAGGTGATGATGTTATTAATGTGGCACCTCTTCACTAAAGGAACATGTGCTCATTGCCTCCTCATAGGTGTGTACTAGGGTTTTATAGCCATAACAATTTAACATCATATACTGTATGGTTTTTTTTTTTATCCAAGAAAATACTGAATATATTTTCCTATCTGGTGACCCACCATTTTCAATTCATCCAAACTCTAATAGAAATAAATGTGTACAGTGCCGTTCACTAACATTGGCACTCTTGGTAAATATGAGCAAAGAAGGCTGTGAATAATTGTCATTACTGTTTAACCTTTTGATCTTTTGTTCAAACAATTCACAAAAATATTCTGATCTCATGGATATCAAACAATTGCAAACAAAACACAGGTTTATAAGAAAAAAAACCCTTTGTTAAATATAGGTGTGCAATAATTATTGACACCCCTATGAATTCATTTGAGAAAATGTCATTTTAATCTACGAAGCTCCACTACACCTGTTACAGTGCAGACCCTGTTACAGTGCAGTCCCCTGTTACACTGCAGACCCTGTTACAATGCAGTCCCTGTTACAGTGCAGTCCCCTGTTATAGTGCAGACCCTGTTATAGTGCAGTCCCCTGTTACAGTGCAGTCCCCTGTTACAGTGCAGTCCCCTGTTACAATGCAGTCCCTGTTACAGTGCTGTCCCCTGTTATAGTGCAGACCCTGTTTTAGTACAGTCCCTGTTACACTGCAGTCCCCTGTTACAATGCAGTCCCCTGTTACAGTGCAGTCCCTGTTACAGTGCAATCCCCTGTGCCAGAATGTTGTTTTTGGTCCCGCTGTCTCACAGTAGGTGAACATATGACAATTATTACTTTCATCACAAATGATTATGGAAAAGCAAACTATTAGTAATCCATCCAGTAAGAACAGAACCTAATCCTGAGGCAGAAGAAGAAACCAGGACAAATAACCAGTAGGGGTATGAACAAAAACGAACATATTCAGTCTGAACAGGTAATGTCTTTTAAACCAATATGAATACACATACGAACAGGAGACAAATTAAGGAGCACATTTTGCTCTGGACCTGTTCTGATCTGTCTCTAATGTATTAACCCCCCACAAATAAATGAATCTAATAAAATATTATTAGGTGGTTGTAACTGTAACAGTTTCTCGATTTGGCAAAAACAGCATTGCTGTGAAACATAGTTATCTTACTCTTGCTTACTGGCTATTTGTTGATATAATTTGTGAATGAAAATGACTTGGTCTGGGATTTGAACACACAACCTTCTGATCTGTAATTCACAGCCTCTACAGAGCTGCACTGATTCAACCTCATCATCGCTGAATTAATAAAGTTTTTAAACTTGATGTTGACACAAGCAGAATTTTTAGCATTCCCACACTGACCAAAAACATTACATATAAGTTACATAAGTTTTATGTAAATGTTTTAATTATTTTTTAGTTTAAAAAACTGTAGACATTAAAAACTATTTTTAAAAGAATGCTTGAGCCTAAATAGTGTGGATTCTTCTCTCTCTCTCTCTCTCTCTCTCTCTCTCTCACACACACACACACACACACACACACACATACAGATCTCGTGTTTAATTGTGTGCTAATGTGATCTCCTCCTGTGTTCTTGGTGTGCGTGAGGGATTGAGGAGTGAAGGAGAGAGGGAATTGAGAGAGAAGGAGTGAAGGAGAGAGGGAGAGAGTGGGAGAGGGAGAGAGGGAGTGAAGGATAGGGAGTGAAGGAAGAGAGGGAGTGAAGGAGAGAGAGTGGGAGTGAAGGAGAGAGAGGGAGTGAAGGAAAGAGGGAGAAAGGGAGTGAAGGACAGAGAGAGGGGGTGAAGGAGAGAGGGGAGAGTGAAGGAGAGAGAGAAGGAAAGAGGGGGTGAGAGAGGGGGGGGGGTGAAGAAGAGAGAGACCGGGAGTGAAGCAGAGAGGGAGAGAGAGGGGAGAGTGAAGGAGGGAGAGAGCGAGAGAGAGGGAGAGAGAGAGAGAGAGAGAGACAGAGAGAGAAGGAAAGAGGGGGAGGGGGAGAGGGGGGTGAAGAAGGGAGAGACAGGGAGTGAAGCAGAGAGGGAGAGAGAGAGAGAGAGAGAGAGAGAGAGAGCAAGAGAAAGGGAGAGCGAGAGAAAGAGAGAGAGAGAGAGAGTGAGAGAGAGCGAGGCGGAGCTGTGTGTAGATTTTCCTCCAGTGGATCACTAACTCAGTCCTGTGTAAACTTACATCTCCATGAGCTTTTTCTTCTTCTTCACGCGCGCTTGCTGCTCCGATGGCAATGTGATCTTTCTGTAATATTCTTTAGTAGCATATTTTGATAATTTTGGAGGTTGCGCATGGAGGGAAGCCCAGAGCTGCTGGAACACACACACTTCACCTCGGTAACGTGTTAAAGTGGAAGCTGCGTGTGGAGTCACAGGAAGAATGAGAGTCCGGAGAGACGAGCTTCAATGAAATAATGTGAGTCCACATCATACTGCTGTGTTGATCAGTCACCAGGAGAGTTTCCCTCAGTGTCTACACTGTGTTCAGTTTGATCATAAACACACACCCAGGCTTTAAACTGGAGGAGTATCTGCATGGTGTTACACTGAAAAGTATCTCCGCTCTGCAGAGTTCATTATCTCCGCGAGCTGGACACAAAGTTTGGGAAGTTTTTTCTTCTTCATGTATGACCTTAAAAAGGTTGTTAAAAAAAAACGTCAACGATACGTTATTATTATTATTATTATTATTATTATTATTATTATTATTATTATTATTATTATTATTATTTTACATTATAGTCGTGTGGGGGGGGGGGGTTCTTTGTATGTTTACAGAGAAACTGTAGAAAACTGTAATAATAAATACTACTGATGTGTTTCTGCTGGAGTAGTTGATACATAATAATTTTAATCACAGTATTATAACCTAATAACGTGAATTATCGTGTGTATATAGCAAAGATAACAAAGATGACGTTGTTGTTGTGAGGTGTGGTGGGACAGATCCCTCAGACATGATCATCATTTATTCATTTCCAGTTTTGGTGATCTTTGTAGAACCGTACACTTACAGATGTGAGGATATTAAGCGTACATTTACTGGAAACTTTCATTGTATTTAATTAACTGAAAATCTGAGTCACACAGATCATTCATCATAAGAAAAATCTCTTGCATAATCCTGACAGAAATCAGAGTTTTTAACTTGTTTTTCATTATAAAGCATTTACAGTATTATTATTATGCATTTGGAGCCACTATTAACTCCACAGTCACGAAGGTCAGAATTCTGTAAAGAGACTGTAGACGTCCAGCATGAGAAGAGATCATGAGCATGTATTTGCATGTCATATGTCATTCAGAGATTAAAGCTACTGTCATTTGGTTTCAGATAGGAGGGCGAGAGAGACAATTAACTGAGACGTGAAACATTCGTAGGTTTGGTAGCTTGTCTCTTCCTCCCAGGCTTCATGAAAATCACAGCACGCTGTAAAGTGTGTGTAGTTGGAAAGCTTTGCTGGTTTTTAGGCCATATTTTCCGACATTTTAGATGTGTGAATGTCAGGGCTCACGCTTTCCGAGTCACTCGTACCAGCTGATGAATCAAGTTCTTTATTCACATTGTGCTGAGCCTTGAGAGCTGACCCCATTCATGTACATTTGCATGTAATAAGAGGCTTAGTTGAAACAATGTTCACGTTTTTCATGTGCTGTATAATGTCACAAATCTTTAAAAGGCATTGAATCATGAAAGACTGCATTTTAATTGTGCTCCAGCATTAATATATTCTGTAGTGTAAAAAAAAAAAAAAAAAAAAAAAAGGAATAATTTATGAAAAATTGAGATACTTGCATCATCCAGAGTTCAGCTCTGCAGGTTTAATGATGAGGCTTTAAAATGATCTCAGAGGTGGCATGTTTTACTGAGGTAAAAGTTGTTGACTTTTTGGTCATCTAATAAGGATCAACGTATAGAACAGAGCATTGTTTAAGATTTCCTGACTGTATAAATGTGTTGTGAAATGAATCATCATCGCTGCATGACATTATGGGATTGCAATATGCAACTTTTAACAATTTAACCTTGCAGTCGTGTGATTTCTCTTCTGGCTTTGCTTTAAAGACTTCCCCATCCTGTTGCATTCCGTGTGGCTATACACACATTTTCATTATGCCAGCTCCCCGATGAAAACACTTTTTCCACTTATTTAGTACGAACACATGAGTTGTGTAAAGCGGAGGCCGGTGGATTGGGGCCCAGTACGTGCGTACGCTAATGACTGGAGTGGCGTAATCCGAGCTCCATGGGGCAGCTTTCTCCCTTAGGAGCTTCTTTTTTAATTCTGTGTAACATAGTTCTGGAAACTGTTTGCTCAAGATCGCTCAAACTGGTTATTGGGGTGGTTTTAATTATTTGAATAATTGTTTCACTGATTTCACTCACCCACAAAAATGAGCTGCAATGCTGAACGCTTGTTATTGGATCAGACAAGTCCGGGTTATGAACCAGGGCTGGAATAGTAAACATATTCAGTGTCATTGTAGGATCATGAAAGCCTTTATAATGCATCGTTTTTGTAAATGCATTGAGTTTCACATGGTACGTATTAGGCTACTATTAGAATTCTTTATTCTGCAAATCATTATGGCTAACGTGGAAGGATGGTTCTGGAAGAGGCTGCTTCTGCACTGCTGTGGTCGTGGTTTCTTCTCTAGAGAAAAAAAAAAGTTTCCATGCCACAAAAATACGTAACTCAAAACACATATTACAGACAGGTAGAATGAATGAAGGTATTGTACTGCTTTGAGTAACAGTGTGTGTGTGTGTGCGTGTGCGTGTGTGTGTGTGACAGAGAGAGAGAGAGAGAGAGAGAGAAAGGAAATAGTTTCTTATTATGCCTGAATGCTTTTTAGCTAGCGTTCTCTGAAAGCTGGACAGACTCTTCTAATCGTTTCCTTATCATTTGTTTAAATGCAGTGAATGTGTCAGATGATTATTTACTGCTTAATAGAAACAACATGCAATTTATTGAAACTATGGAGCACTGGTTGATGAATAGTAATGCTCTATTTACAATATGCTGAAATGTGCCTGTATAATAATAATAATAATAATAATAATAATAATCATCATCGTCATCATCATCTTCTTCTTCTTCTTTCTTTTTGTCAAATCTGACAGGGTTTCCTACATTAGTGGACGATGGTGGAGATGGAAGTTCTGGAACATTCTCCAAGTCGCAGTGTTTCTGACCTGCATTGCGAGAACAGGTAAACGAATGCAGTAGCTACTGAATCACTTTAAAAGGTGATGGATATGTTATTAAGGTGTAAAACTTTATAACTGTGTTATGGATGTTTGTAATTATGATTCATTTTTATTTATGATTTCTGCTTATGTCATTGCACCCATTTTATTAACTCATCTTTCTGCTTCATTTTATGAACTCCATTCATTACTCTTTCATTTTTCATGCTTCTTCCTTGTTTCTTTGCTTTAACACTATTTTGTGTGTATGTGTGTGAGTGTTTGTGTGTGTGTGTGAGAGAGAGAGAGAGAGAGAGCGAGAAGGCATGTATGTATGTATGTATGTATGTATGTATGTTTAGCCGAGATGCTGTGTTTCAACATTTTCTTCATTTATGTTCAGTAGATTCTGTGTTGTTTTAAATTCTTATGGCCCAGAACCTGTTCATAAACTGATAAACTGATAAACTGATAAAATAATCCCTTGAAAAATGGATCAGAAGTGCTTCCTGTTCCATGTTTAGTTTCCAAATACAAAACGATAATAGTCAGGGGTTTTAGAGCTGAGGTGGATTTATTAAAATGATCTAAACATGAAAACTAATTGCTCTCATAAGACTATAAAGGACAATCATAGGTGATCTTAGACTTTTCAGGTTCTATCTATCATGCTGAACACTTTGTCCATCCTTGGACCGAAAGCGCTAAGCTTATAATATTGTTTAAATGTTAATATATAATAATATGCTAAAAAATTTTTTTAAAAAGACCTGATAACAATGGGAACCGTCTAGTCCAGTATGTCCTGTCCCAAACAGTACTGCTATAACTATTAGTGTATCACATGATTCAATACAAGTTTCTCAATTTAATATGTCGGAATATCGAATAATACATTCAACAGAACTTAATCAGGTGCACACTTCCAGGTCTGAAGAAGTAGCCAAGTTTTCATCTCAAGACAAATAAGTCTGCAGGGGTTTTTAAAAAGAAAACACACTTCTCTTAAGCTGCGTTTCACAAGCCAGAATGTGACGTACTAGAAAAACAGCCATGGCTTCAGTCAGCAACAAACAGGAACAGGAAAATTCCCCCAAATCGTTAAGGTCTGGTGTTTGGGAGCAGCTCAGCTCTGGCGGTGGTGCAAAACATTATAGTGTGCTGAATCTGATAAATATGTGCACAACAAATCAGCACTAAAACCACCAACCAAGCATCACACGCAAGCTGATATGCAGTAGAGGAGATGTGACTGACGTGATTCAAGAACACATCAAGGGCTCCAGAGAGCTGCATAACTCTGACAGCACAGCGGACTAACAGCAGAATCATGCTGCAATCCATCATACCTGATTCTTCCGAGGTCTGATCTTCCAGGAAAAACACAGAAGCCCAGAGCAAGCTGATATTTATATGCAAAGTCTCTGAATTTGATAAACATATTAATAAAATCAACCTGAATTTAAAGAAGAATATTGATGTATCTTGCAACTTATCTTGTCTTGTTCAGCTTTGCTGATAAAAACGATCTGTCACACCGGTCTTAGTAAATTTCGGCTGGAATTTCATTACAAGTCTAAACTTACAAGGCTGTTAAACTCGTTTTCACAACACAAAAGCTACATATCACGTTTTATCAAGTGGAAATCAATGCCAAGAGAAACGAGTGTCGGCCTGCCAGGTGATGACTCCAGCTTTAGAAATAAGTCATTACAGTGTACTAAATCATAGCTGAAATATCTTTCTTAAGACATGACAAATGAATATACTTTGTTTTTATATGTATACTCCAATATTTACAACAAAAAAAATCAAGTGTACTTCCTTATAGTGCACTAAAGTGTTATTTAAAAGGTATCACTTTTAAATGTTTATAAAAAATACAAAAAAGTATAATTTATCAAATGAAATGAGCACATACTTGCAATATTCTTTAGTCATGTAAGTGTTTGCTTTCACTAGGATTAGACAGATAGATAGATAGACAGACAGGTCGATAGAGTAGATAGATAGTTAGTTAGTGTATGGGTGTGTTCCTGGAGTCCAAATCTGTCAGGGCCTTTTATATTAAATATTTGGCATCAATTCCAAAACAAAGGGGACCTGTGTGTGTGTGTGTGTTTTAGTGGTCTGGTTATGTCCTGTAGAATACATTGATGAAGAACGGCCAGGTGCTTCCTGAACACATGCGCTGAAAAGCTCATAGCCACTTTTTGAATGATGCCTGATTATTAAATACTGTAGTTATGAAAAATAAATGAAGCGCTGTGGACAGGAGGTGATGTGGAGAACGAGAGAAAGAGAGAGAAAGAGAGAGAGAGAGAGAGTTAAGAGAAGAGGGTTGCTGAGAGGTGTCTGTGATTAAAGCGTTCTCATATATGATGTTGCTGAAAGAGTGCTATTTTTATCCCAGGACATTTGGATGGGGCTTTTTAGAAAAAAGCATTTGGTTCCATTCCACTGTGTTCTGCTTTCTGAAAGGACCTTTTCTGATTGTGATCTGTCTACTCCGCTGTAATCAGACATTCTCTCGCTGACCTTCATCCAGTGCCATGCCACGACTACCTCCCTCTCTCACATTCCTACTTTTGTACCACAATCTGCCCTGCAATGAGCAACAGAATTACAGCTTCTGCACCTACAGGTCATTCAGCACTGGAAAATAATCATAATAATAATAATAATAATAATAATAATAATAATAATGAAAACTTCATGAGGTTTTTCTGTTCCAACACCTCCAGCATACATATTAGTCCATCAAATCTAGTTAAGAGCACTGAGCCAGAGTCCATCGCTTTATATCACCAAAATAATTTGCTGTAAAATTTACAGTAAAGTACTGTAATATCTTAATGATGTATAAAATGACATGTAAACCAGTACATTTGCTCATTTGGCTGATGCAGGATACAGCTGAGCTGAAGGGTCTTGCTCAACCATGACAGCTTGGCATTGCTGGGATTTGAACACACAACCTTCTGATCTGTGACACAACACTTCAACCACTGCAGTGATTTAACTACTTCTGCTGTGTTAGCTGTTGTGGCTCAGTGGGTCATGGGTTCAAATCCAAGCACCACCAAAATGCCTTGATTGGATCCTTGAGCAAGACCCTTCTGTTCAGCTGAATCCTGTATCAACATACGTTACACATACATTATGTGTTATTTTATACTATGTATAAACCCAGGGTGCCAGTAAATTACTGTAAAATCTACAGTACATTTTTTTTACAGTGTGCATAAGAGTCATTACGGTACAAAAAAGGTGGATGGCAAATCTGCCACATTAACACGGCAGGAAAAAAATCCCATTAACGCAAATTCAGAAACATATCAACTGGAAAGGGGAGGGACTTATTAAACATCATGTACTCACTGCTGATTGGATACAGTGTGCGTCAGTCTTAGAGAGACGGCAGAAAACAGAGAGCTGGAGGATGTTTACCATAAGAGGAAACATGTGTTGGTTATATGCCATGTCTAATCAGCAACAAGCGTATGGTTTTCAGAAAGGAACTACACTTACCCATAATCAGTGCTGTCACGTTTCTGAATTCGCAGTTTTGTTGCAGCATTTTCTGATTTTGGTTTGTTATTGTGTTTTGGACTTATGGGCCGTGGTATAAACTCTCAGGCATACTCAGTGTATAGATGAGTCATGTGCAGGAGGATGTTTCCTCTGGCGAATCATTAATCACGGATCCGGACCAACTACTTTTTAATTTCTTCCTTTCTGTCAGAGATTTTAAAGAAACAGCAAACTTCCTGTAATGGGGCTTCATTCGTCCTTTATCTCTTAAAGCTCCTTAAAGCTGTTCAGGGTATGCTGTTATAGGAAAATAATCAACAGCGGTTTGATTTGATGTTTCCTGGTGCAAAGTGGAATTACTGTCTCCACCACAGAGTTGATTATGTCAGCGTGTGCTGAAGTGTTTTATTCTTAATATAAAAAACCGGTTTGATCGATTTATTAATTATTATCAGTTTACATTTAATCTTGTTGAAATATGTTTATCACGTCATTTTAAAGTCACATTTTTTTTCCTTCTTGAAGTTGATAAGATAAAAAATAAAAAAAGGTCCAGAGTACTCTGCCATGGTGAAAAACTTACTGACTGTTACACAGCACCTGACACTCATTCAGTCATCTTCAGTAACTGCTTTATTATCGTCGTAGCGGATCAAAGAAAGGTTCAGGATGGGAATACACCCAGGACCTAGGAGCGATTTAGCGTAGCTTGTCCACTTGAAACCCACATGAACACATGGAAATCATACACAGAAACTCCACACAGACAGTAAGCTGAGGTCAGCATCGAACCGAGCTCGAACCCGGAGCTCAGAGGCAGCTACCTTCTGCACCACCGTGCTACCCAAAGCTTGCAATTATTTTAATTTTTTTCATGACGCTGATAACTGCATGACATGCTTTGTCAGCATGGGACAAGTGTCACATTGTGCTGCCAAGGCAAGCAGACAAGAACAGACTACTTCTGTTAGATCATCTCCTCCCTACAGAAAGCGTCACTGTATAAACAATTAGACCTTTCTCTTTGTTACATGCGATTGTGTGAAGCAATCCCCATCCAAGTTCCTGTGAATTAGCTGTTACTATAGAAACAATAACAGAAATCTAATTTGTTTGTAAATCTATTTTTTAGGCATAAAATAAACATAATTTATATATAAAACATGTGAATATACAGTACCTGTGTGCTTAAGGTTAGATGTAGCCTGATCTCTACCTGAACTAAATCCAGAGCTTTATCACTGGCGGATTTGCATCAGGGTCTTCTCAGCCTAGTGCTACAGAAATGTTTTAGTTCAATATGAACACTTGTGCTCAGATCTGCCCTTAATCTGGGTCATTACATTATGAGATTTGATCTTTGCTGAGTCTGATCTATGTTGTACGATATATCAGAATTCACAGAGCATACTTTCCTACTTACTGCTCTTTGGCTTTAGTGTTTTAATCTGTATTAAGACTTTTGAATTCCAATCAGCTGTTCTTAATAATGACCACAATGTGTAGAATGACTTTAGTTTCTACTGTCTAATTTTTAAAGACCCCATCCACACATACATGGATATTTTTGAAAACATAGTTTTTATTCCTTCTTTTTACAAACAACCAAAAAAATCTTAAAATATCTCTGTCCAAATGAAAACGCGAAAATGTTTTGAAAATACGAACAATTTGGTGGCGCTAGTAGCCTATGTCATAACTATGTAACTTCCTAATATCTGAAACTTCCTAATTCTGCAAAGCACAACCAGTGGTAGAAAATCACAACCCACCATTATCAGGTTATTATATATTAAGGATTAACATCTTTTAGTTATTAGCTAATTTGTCTGGACACTTGAATTGAATCCAAATTGTCAATAACTCAAATACAAGTAAGATAAATAATATTATCAGCACTTGTGACACCCATAGTTCCTGGACACGTGCGTAACGCAAGATTTCACAACGTGCTCTCAGACTAATGATAATGAAAGTAAGAGAGAAGGCAGCAGTCACTCAAAAAGAGTTGCGGGACGATCTGAAAGCCGCAGTTACACAAAGAACTGCACCACAATCATAAAAAAGAAGCACAGAGATGCACCTCTAAAATCATTTTGATAAATCAGAACTCTTCTGGGAAATACACTCTGCTCAGATGAAACAAAAATAGAACACTTTGGCAATAATTCTGATCACCATGTTTGGAGAAAGAAGGTTTATGCATATAATCCCAAGAACACCAGGAACATCATATCACAGAACATCACAGTGAAGCACGATGGTGGGAGCATCGTGACATGAGGGCTGCTTCTCTGCAAATGGTACTCGGGCATTACACATTATCGATGGAAATGTCAATGGATTGAAAGCAGGACATATTAGAGGAGAATTTAATCTCAGCCTCCAAGAATCTGTGGAGAAGATAAAATAACCCAGAAAGGCCTTGTGTGGCTGACTCAAAGCCCAGTAGAATTGTGAAATCATGAGTCCATCAGAGGGATCCCATCAACTATAAACACCACATTTGTATAAAAAAAAAAATATATATATATATATATATATATATATATATATATATATATATATATATATATATACACACATACATATATGATTAATCTTATACCAAAACAGTGTTTCATATAAGAGTGCAGTTAAGAGATGAACATCACCTTGTTTCTTGCTTATAATGCCATTTCTCCAACACTTTAATTTCATTCTCAGGACAAAAGACCTGCAATGTATAGTCTTTGTAATAAGAAAAAGATTTAGTTTTATTTAGAGTACTGAACTAAGCAGAAACATCATCGTGCAGGAACATATTCATATATAAATGTATAAAATCGGTCAAAACA
Organism: Ictalurus furcatus; assembly: GCF_023375685.1. Taxonomy (NCBI): domain Eukaryota; kingdom Metazoa; phylum Chordata; class Actinopteri; order Siluriformes; family Ictaluridae; genus Ictalurus; species Ictalurus furcatus. The sequence continues at coordinate 8,869,523 of NC_071256.1, forward strand.
ACATCCTTCTGCCTTTAAAATAATCAGCTGTCCCTCCTGTCTGCTCTCTGCTGGTCTCTTTCTGTCCAAGGCCACTGCTTATTCCTCCATCTGTCAGTCTGTATTCATCTCCCTCTGTCCGCTCTTTGTCCCTCATCTCCTATTAACTGAGTCTGAATGATATATGCGGCCGTTATTTTGGTCCAGAAGTGCTGAGCTGCCAGGGCGAGTGCGATGAAATGCTCACGGCATCCAGTGGAATCTTTACGTCGCCGTGCTACCCAAACGACTACCCTTCTAGACAGGCATGTACATGGACACTGCAGGCTCCTGCCGGCTTTGTCCTGCAACTCACCTTCCTTGACTTCGAGCTCGAGGAGGCACAAGGCTGCATCTATGACAGCGTCATTGTCAACACTGGCACGAGCAGCGTTAAGTTTTGTGGCCTGACAGCCAATGGACTCACACTCAACTCCAGCACCAATGTCATGGTGGTGTCCTTTCATTCTGATTTTAGTGTCCAGAAGAAAGGCTTCAATATCAGTTACAGGCAAGGTATGCTTCAAGTGCCTTGTTTTTCCTTTTGTTTAGGTTTGCACTAGGGCTGTGACAAATAATTTTTTTTTATTAATGCATAATAATCTGTTAAATATTTATGACTGATTGATGTGGATTTGGATAATTGAATAAATATTCCCTGTTCTAATTAAAATAACTCATTAAAATCTAAATGAAATAATAATAAATGATTCAGTTATTTAAAGCTTATAGGCAGTAAGATTACGCTTCAATCTAGTTACCTGAACATTACAGATTAGCTCGCACACACACACACACGTTGCTCTATTAAACTATTAACTTATGTACGTTTATGTTGAAAATGAAATCAGTTGCTTTGTTTGTCAGTCCCCCTCAGGACCTCAGAAATGCATGTAAATTCAAGGAAACTCCACAGTATTCTGAGGAGCTTGCAATTTTTCTAAATTACAGCAGATTTTAAGCAGATTTTAAGCAGATTTTAAGCAGAGCCCAGACGCGTCATGTGACGTCATCACAACATTTAGCCAAAGCTCTCTTCGATTCACGTGCGTCGACCATGAGTACAGATAAAAGGTCTCATTTACCAACAAACATCACTGCTAAAGACCGTGCAGAACAATTTCCTGCGATTGCGATTTGGCCAATTCGAGTAGTTTTCCACAAAAAAAGGACAAAAAACTTTTTTAAAAAATCTGCAGCAAAATCAAGCATTTTTGGCTACAACAATCCCAAAAGAACTACACAAACTCCTGTACAGGTAATTGCATTGGCATTTGGTAGAAGCCCTTAGCCACAGTGACTTACATTTATCTGATTTATACAGCTGAGCAACTGAGGGTTAAGGGCCTTGCCCAAGGGCCCAACAGTGGTACCTTGGCAGTGCTGGGGCTTGAACTCCTGACCTTTTGATCAGTAACCCAGATCCTTTAACCACTGAGCCACCACTGCCCCATTGCAACAGTTCTTGTGTTTATTGAAAAAGAGAATAAAAAATTTTTCACCAGTGTTAAAATAACACAATTCTTTATAGTTCTGATTACTGCACTTACTGAAAACCAGTCCTGTGCACAGCGTTAAAGAATATAACTCACATTATAACTGCTTTTTGTTGGTTAAGTAAACAATGAATTATCATAATAATTATCAATTATATCTATTTATTGTTGCAGCCCTAGTTTGTCCATTATTATTATTATTATTATTATTATTATTATTATTATTATTATTATTATTATTATTATTATTATTATTATTGTTGTTGTTGTTGTTGTTGTTGTTGTTGTTGTTGTTGTTGTTGTGTTTCTTTTATTATGATGATTATTATTATTCATTTTAATCATAGTACTTGCTATTGCTGATTATTTCCAATGCTCTCAGGCACATACATTTCTACAGCTACTTTACTTTTAGAAGTTTTGTTTTGATTTGCGTTATCGACACTTTATGCGAGTATATCACAAACACAGTATCATGACACACCACTGGTATCCTTCTCATCAAACCTCACCCCAGCCCATCACCTTGCTTTTCATGCAAAGATTATTTTATTTATTTATCCACCCCGCATTATATCATTAAAGCGCTGTGTTTCTGCCATGTTTATTCTTTTGTCCTGTAATATATCCTCATTCAAAGTAATTGTCTTTAGTTCTTAGGCCTGCGTCTCGTTTACAACTGAGCGGAACTACTGTATAAAATGTCTGTCATCGAGGATATACCGAGTACAGTACATACCAAGCGTTTTATCATCATACTGAAGCATGGATTATAACACAGTCTTGATTAAAGTATGGTGATTGAGCAATTAAGTATAGTGTAGATAAACTGGTCCATGCTGTTTATTAAAGGGATAAAAGGGTAAATAAACATCTAAATGTTTACAATGAAATAATACTGAGCGAGAAAATGAAACACTGTTTGGGGCTTATTAAAAATCAATTTAGTGTTTTATACAGATTGTGTTTTTAAGGCATTATATTAATTTTTATGACAAAAATCAACTCTCCACTGCTTCTCCAGTTGCAGTAGCTCTGAGAAACCAGAAGGTCACATTGCCTCAGAACCAGAAGGACGTGGTGCAGGTGTCCAGCTCAGTGTCCATCCCGGCGCTGAGTCAGTTCACAGCATGCTTTGAGATCGCCGGTCAGTCGTCGACAGGATCAGGGATCATCTTCTCTTACACAGGAAAAGACCCCTACTTGACCTTCGGCCACAACGGCAACAGCGTGGACCTGATCATCGGCAATGTCACGTGTCCAGTCAGCGATTTGGTGACATTAGCTGACATTACGTCCATCATGCAGCTGTTCTGCATCACGTGGTCCAACACGAAAGGTGTCATAGCTGTGTACTTCAAAGGCAACTACCAATTTAAAACCTGCTCTAACTCCATTGGCATGAGAACGGAAATCGGAGGCTCCTTTGAACTAGGCAGGGGAAAAAAGCAGGGCCAAAACTTCAATGGCCTCATCTACAACTTCCGTCTGTGGAGTTCAGCCATGACCTTCTCTGAGCTTTCTTCCCTGACCTGCGATGCTGTGGGAAACGTGGTGGACTGGGACAACAGCTTCTGGGACATCCCGGCCTCGTACGCTCAAACGGATTCCAGTCTCAGCTGCAGTGAGTAAACCTGTGTGTTCGTGTGAAACCAGATCACACATTGTTTACTATAAGCACCTGGTTTTATTTATCAAGCTGTCTGTCTGCTGTTAGCACTAACATTTCTTTGTGTTCTTTTGGTATAATTAACATTTTGAACGTTTTGTAGTAGCCCACCTGAATCCGAGTTTCTGTCTAAGATAGTTATATTAAAGCATTAGATGTTCAGGTGTAGTGAAGGTAAGTACAGTACAAATCATTATTAATAGCTCAATTAGAAAACTTAGGGTTGGTGTTTCAAGTCTGTTATGTTTTACTGGGCTCATTTCACATTTCTTCTGAATAGTGAACATGGTAAATAGGAAAGTTTTTTACTACCTTTCAATCAAACGCCTGTCACACCTTTTTATGTAATTTGTACTTTTATTGAGGGGAAAAAAGGATGACAGAGTAAATAATCCACCTCGTTCGCATTCATTACACCTGGGACTGAGTTTGTAGCACGACAGGTGACGTTTTACAGCCACGTCACTAAAGCAGGCTGAAAACTATTAGCCCAAAAAAGTGTCACAGGGTCTTAAATCAAAGTCATAGCTTAACTGCCACTTACTGGGGCAGATAAGTCTGCCCTGCCCACCTGAACATTCACTCTGTTGTTAGTGTTAGATGTGCGGCAGGGTGGGGAAGGGTTAGCATTAATCCTCTACAGTTAATCTGATAACGTTGACGCATTTCAACACCTCAGCACCAAGGTCAGAGTTTGAAGTTTGTCTTCGTCCACATGAGGAAAGAAAGGCAGAACGATCTGACGCCTCAGTGACATTTCATTTGATAGCATGCAGTGCATGCAAATCAGCAATATCAGCATCAGCAGTAACAACAAGCCAGAAAGTCATGTTTCAGTTCTCGCCTTGCTTTATGCTGTACAGAAGTAACACTGTTAATATGTAACCTTGTTTTTGCAGTTTGTTACCCACAGTGTGTACATTTAACAACAACACTTTCATCCATTGGTGAGTGTGCTACTAACGCTTTTGCTTTCCTGCCATGTACGCAGCTTAACCAGTAACAGTAATATCCAACATCTCACTGCTAGTTAAGCATAATACACTGTGTGTGTATGTGTGTGTACAGTATATGTGTTTAAGGACATTTCATTCAACGTGGAACAGAAGTTCCTCCTATCGATACTTATCCTCGCAAAGCCGCCATCTTTTCTTCTTTCTAATCACCAAGAGGAAAATATCTTCAGTCAGTTCTGAGAAGTCCTCTATTGTACCATTTTAGCTTTTTTAGTCAATTTATTCTCTAAAGAAGGATATCCCTGACAGTATCAGATAGCTGTCTCAGTGGGTGACTTTCATCCATACATGTAGAGGTTCGTAAAACATGTGTGCCTGACTATTTTACTATTATGGTATGGAGCACAAGGCGCACGGTGGCTACAGTTCACAGCACGTTCACCTCACACCTCAAGGGTTGGGGGTTCGATTCCCGCCACAGTCCTGTGTGTGCGGAGCTTACATACTCTCTCCGTGCTGTGAAGGTTTTCTCCGGATACTCCAGTGAATGTGTATGTGATTGTGCCCTGTGATGGGTACACCAGTTCAGGGTGTACCCCACCCAGTGCCCCATGCTCCCTGGGAAAGGCTCCAGGTTCCCCGCAACCCTGTAGTCTAAACGGTATAGAAAATGGATGGATGGATGGATGGATGGCATGGTGTGTTTAGTTCCTGTCGAAGGGTTTCCAGTTGGCTCAGTACATTCGTTTTAAAAGCCTTTCTCAATAGCACATGCCCTCAAACTCTTTCTGATCCGTGTGGTTGTGAAAACTGCTTAAAATATTACAAGTAGAAAAAAAAAAAACAGGACTCAGGAGATGTGGGATATTCCATGTGCAGGAGGTTTATCAGCTCACAAACATCAAAATGAGCAGAGTAAAACCGGAGAATAGTCAAATAGCATACACAGAAAAACATGAGCTTAATGTAATCTGTAGTTAGGAAAAGAGACAGGAGGAGATGTGTCCTAAAATGAAGAGGATAAAGTGAATGATGACGATAAACCCTTTGATGATAAAGAGTTTGTGGAGAACAAAGCAGTACTGAGTGCTGAATAATAGACAGTTGTGTTGGTGAGAGAATGGGTATTCCTGGGTGTGACTTTAAACTAGTAGTGAGTCAGTGGCGTGAGTGATTATATTACACACTGACAACAGACAACATGCTTTCTCCTTGTGTGTGTGGGTGTGTGTGTGTAAGAAAGTAAAAGTGTGTACAGGAAATCTGTGCTGTATGTCGGGTTGAGAAGAGTCAAATAATCTGGAAAGGTGTGGATAAATGACAGCAGTCATAAATAGATTAATTTATATTGTCTAGTATTTGATGACAAATTTCAAATAATCATCTTTACAACAGCAACGTTTCTCAAAAGTACTGTACATGATTCCTATAACATTCCCAATGTTAAACCGCGTTTACGGTCTTAATTACCGTAATGACGAGATTCCTACTTGTAAAAAGTACTCACGTCCTCGTAGAATTTACAACTTACAACTCAAGTAATTACAACTTGTAAACTAGGAATTTTCAGAGAGCTCCGACTACCACCTGACCGCCGCATCGTCATGAGGAAACATCGCCGTGCAGCTTCAGCAGTAAAATGTAGTTATCTTGTAATATTTAATGTCTAATAATTTGTATAACTGACTATTATTAATGTCTTAATAATGCAAGATTAATCTGAAAATAAACGAAAGACATACGATGCAGTTTAATGTAATTTTGCAGTTGTCAACACCATCATCTCACACGGATTCATTGAGTTCTGAGTATAAGGACGTGAACAGCTCTGAGTAGAACATCCCGGTTGTCTTCTAGTAATTACATTAATTCCAACGTGGTGTGAACGCAGGATAATATTCTTTCGTAAAGCAGACTTCCAGTATGACTTTAACTGTGTATTTTGTTTAAAATGTTTAATAATCTAGCTAATGTTTTCATTCTATCCCCAGGTACCGCCGTGCCAGCTACCACTTCCCAAACCACCAGCTGTGTGTCCTCGGGAGTGGGCTGCCCAGGTACGGGAAATCCTGATTTTTTTTCTAAGAAAAAAAAACAGCTATTTTTTTCATCCAGAGGTTTAAATCTAAACCAGTATAATAACAGTAGCACTCTTCTGTTTGATGATAATACACTTTTATTATCTGTTCATGAGGGCCTGATGCTAATTTGAAATTTTTTCTTTGTCAGTTTCTGATTGGTCTCATTTTGTCAAATTAAAACACAAGATTACTATTTATAAAATCTCAGCACTTCTCCCACAGATGTTTCCATTTTAATGTGAGCCAGTAAACTATCCTCATTAAACAGGCAGTCAGAAGTAAGCAGATCTCTTGTTTCCAGCACAGGTCATAAAATATTACAGTCTAGTTTTAATACATCTTTTTTAAGGCTATCACTCCTTCGTGTGTGTTTCGTTTTAACATATGGTTTCCATAGTGGAGTGCCTCATACTTGCATATTTATGCATATTTCTCCCAATTGCTCCCAGTTCGCCTGCTCCATATATGACTGAATGTTGACTGAATGTTTTGTAGTCTTTCCGGAAGGTATAGTTTGCTTTGTCACTTGATAACTCATTTACTGAGACTTAACAGTAAGAAACGGAAATAAGTAACGGTTCTTCACATTCCTCTCCACTAGATGTCTTTATATTGGTGAAAACCTCAAAATTATAGTTTACTGGTTCCTGGTTCCTGAATCACCCTCGTTTTATTGTATAGCACTGTCATATTTTTTTTTGGTCAGACTGAGACTGTTTAGTTGCTCAATGCCTCCAGCGATTGCATTTTCATTGTCACCTTAACCTCCTGTTAAAGTGTAACCTTTCTTCGTTCCTGCCACCAGCATCTCTAACTACTACCACCTCATCCATTGTCAACACTAACACGATTCCTACTAATGCAAGAACCAACGGTAAGCAAATGTCTGTGCCTCACTTCATGAAGCTTGCTTTTTAACTGAGAAAGAGTGTGTACATGTGCAAGGACACGGGAAGTGAGGATGCTGAGGGTGCTGTGACAACTGCTAAAATAATAATAATAGTAATAATAATAATAATAATAATAATAATAATAATAATATAGAAGGTGCACATCACATGTATGCTGTTAAAGAGTCCAACACCCCCAGTGTAAAACACCTTCCTGCGTCTCTGTGCATCATTTTACCACCTGATGTAACTGATGTAGGAGCTTCACTCAATGCTGGAATTATACATTTATTCGTTTTTGTATAATGGATATACAATTGTGTCCAAAAGTTTGCATACCCCTTGCAGAATCTGCTAAATCTTAATACAGTTAACAAAATAAGAGGGATCATAAAATTCCCATGTTGTTTTTTATTTATATACTGTAGGGGTGTGTGTGGCAGTTTTGCACAGTGACATTTTCATTAAGACACATCATTATTAGATTTCATGTTAGAGGTAGATATAACCAGATTCTTGACAGAACAGTGTGTTTTCTGTTTATTTGTGTGGGTGTGGGTGTTTTCTCATGCATATAAGAAATAAATTGAGTATAGTGCATATTTTGTTTTGATAAACATTTGATCGATTCTGTTCATTATACAGTGTTCCCTGCCTGTTGAATTGTGCATTAATTGTGTTGTGAGAAAGTTTTGCTAAATGTTTTCATACTGCTGTGCTCATGGAGGTTCATTGGGTGTGTCCTGAATGCCAGTGTTAAATGTTATTTGTTTTTTGCACCATTCTGCCTAAACTCTTGGAATGGTTGTGTGCCCAAAAACCCAAGATGACATTTATTTTATTTATTTATTTATTTGGGAGAAGCAAAACTTTAATGCTATTAGGGTGGTTTTCACACTGGGCACGTTTGCAGTGATCTGAGTCTGGGCTGCGATTGTTCCCGCAGCGTTGGTCTGGTTTCAGACTCACTTGATTCTATAGAAACCCCGGTGCATTTGGGTTCATCTTACGTCATCACAGATGCGCATGGAGAACACAACGTGACTCACCATATTTATTTATTTATTTTTTGTTTTTGTTTTTTAATATTATTTGGTGCTATTATGCACAGCAGTGGACCTTTTCTGTGTCCCACAGTGTCCCTCTGCCACTCATGGTGCACGTGTGTTTTAGAAACTAATAATGTCATCATTGGCTAAAACACATACACAGGATACTTCACTTCCTGAACAAGTGTGGACCCGAGTACGAGTTGCGTTCACTTTCACGGGAATCACTTCTCAGTTCCAGTTGAACCGAACTCAGACCACGTCCTACAGGTAGTCTCGGGTTCTGTACCACGGTGCGCTTCCTGGTCCACATGACAGCTTTCACATGCAAACCGTGCTCTGTTTCAGATTAAACTGCCAGTGTGAAAGCCCCCTAAAAGTCCATCACTTGTCCATTATAATGCTCAGTTTTATGCTGGAAGACTAATCTGCCTGATTAATACCATACATAATGTATGACTTGTTGGAATGTAGGATACAATGGGCACCTTTCATCAAATTGATCAGAAATGAATATAGGAATAACAAATATATGGAAAGAAAGACAGCCATTGTTGTCACATATACAAGTATGAGTATTAGTGCAATTAATTTTTTTATTGTGGCTTATGTCCTAGCTTTTTAGGTAATATACTCAATATAGTTTTATGTTAACAGTCAACTGTAAGTAGGTAAGTAATGCATTTACAGAACACTGGTTTAAAAATTGTTGGCACCCCTACAATAACTAACACTGACTGACTTCATGCGCAGCCACAATAACATTGTCTAAGTATATAGACACTTATGTAGGTAACTTAGGTTAAAGTGAAGCGTTAATCTCGAAATTAAGGAATTATATTATTCCACCGTGTACTATAACGTCACATTATTAAGCGGTATTGTCAAAAATCACTTCCGGTTATTGTGGTACCTACATGTTGCATTAAAGGTACTCCAAGTACTGATGCGGATGCATGTGCATGATTGTCCTGATGTGGATGCATGGCCTCATTAATTTTCCATTCTCTTTGTCAGATCTTCCTATAACCACTTCATACACGACCACTCCTAGCATTTCTTTAACTACAACCTCTGGTAAGCAGGAGCATTTTCACAGCACTGTACTTTTTCTGCTGAAACTGAAACATACTCCGACTAGCATGTGTGTTCTAACCACTCAATGCCTCTGTGCCATTACTAGTTATAACTACTTCATCTGCTACAGCTTTTTCACCAACCACCACCAGCATACCTACTGGTAAGGTTCAGTACTGTCAGATTTACTGCTGCGATCAGTAGCCAAAGATTTATTATACGTAATATATATTAATCAAATTCTCCTTCTGTGAGCTGAAAATATAGAAGTTACTAGCACATAAAATGGGTCTGTTTGTTATGATTACAGTAGAAGTTTAAACACAGATAATTTTCACTTGTGCTATATTTATGACCAGAATAGCTGAATACTAGCACCACCATGCTGCTATTCACTGGTGAGCAGCTAAACGTATACAGTGGCATAGACCTGACCTTTAAATAAAGCACTAACATTGCAATATAAAAAAACACAGAACATGGCTGGAATAGAGGTGCTGTTTGGCAGGTCACCATAATAAGAATGAACCTATACATTGGATATAAAATGTTTACACACCCCTGTTCAAACTGCAGGTTTTTGTGATGAAACCAATATAAATCATGTCAGATCTTTTCCCAACAACATTCAAGTGACAAACAAATAGAAACGTTGTAGGAGGGGAATTTTTTTTTTTTACAATAACCTTAAAATAATACCTTGTTAAATCAAATTTTCCCTTGTTGTACAGCAGTCAGTGTTTTTGGATGTACACTCTTTTTTTTGGCAATTTTATTCTCACTCTTCCTTGCAAACCTGCTCCAGATCTATCAGATAGCGAGCAGATCTCCTGTGCACAGCTGTCTTCTAGTCATTCCACAGGTTTTTGATAGGATTTAGGGCTGGGCACTGACTGGGTTGTTGTTGTGCTAGAAGAAGTTTTTGTTCATCTTCAGCTGTCTAACAGATGCCTGCAGGTTTTGTACCAAAATACTGTAGATTGGTATTTGGAGCTATTCATGATTCCTTCTATCCTGACTAGAGCCCCAGTCCTAGCTGAAGAGAAGCAGAACCATAGCATGATACTGCCACCACCATGCTTCACCATGACTATGGTGTTCTTTGGGTGATGAGCTGTCTCATCAGACCATAACACATTTTGCCACATTGAAATCAAGAAGATGTCAAGAACATTGTACAGAAACAGCTGATCTTTATTTGGAGTTAATCACTTTAATTAACTTTTGAACATTGTCAGCTGAAGGACGTAGAGGCAGATGCAACTGCAGACTCAAGTTTAATGTTTAATTGAGATCAAAAACAAAACCCAAAATGGGAACTGTGAACTTGTGGCAAGGTACAGAGAGACAGGTGGAACCAGTCATGTAATGTGGTGCAGTGGCTGATGGGAATCAAGTCCTTTCCGGCATATCCATGACAAATGCATAGGTTTGAATGTGGTTGAATATTTATGCAGTTTTTTTTTCCTTTTTCTTTTCCCCCTAAAATATTTTTATTTGTTTTCCACATGTTTATGGTTGCTATATCACATTAAAGCTGGAAAAAGATTTAGGAAGGGTGTGTAGACTTTTTTCAATATCCAGTCTATGCTTTGCATTACTTTTCACTTCTGTGTTGTCTTAATGGAGTATGTGTCGATTCACCCTCAGCTTTATTTGTTAACCTGTTCTGTCCTCATCAGCAATTACTCAAAACATGCTTTATCCACAGCTGCTGCTACTAACCCACTATCTATCCATGCAAGCAATGGTAAGCCAAATGTATTCATGGAATTCTTGATTTATCATGGAAGTCTTGATTATGCTTATATTCACAGTGGGATGTATGCAAAGCTATATATACTATGCCGAGCTGCCAAGCTTGACTAGTGAATGAAGCAAAGGCTGATGTCTTAGGGGTTTTATTTTTCTTCCCCAGATGTTGTTCTTATATGTACACTGCTATACCATTACTTTAAGCATTAGTTGTTGTGTATTGTATAGCCCTCATTCTATGAACCTGTTAAGTACTTTAAAACTATAAAGTAATATTCCGTCCACTGATAGCACAGCGCTAACTGATTATTTATTCATCATTAAGTCCTTGTCAGTTTATATCTTAGGTTTTTCTGCAGCCATTATCACTCAGTATCAGTGACAACAGTCCATTAGATTTTCTTTCTTTTCTAGACACTTGTTTTGACCTTGGTTACAGGGTGTTATGCGATAGAATATAAACAATCTCACAGGTTTATTTCAGACTTACTTTGTTTTTCTCTAACCTTATTTTTGGACAGTGACACTTTTTGGTTGTTTTTTGTTAGGTTATGAACTTATGAACTAGCGATAATGCCTGAAGCTACAGTACCTCCACCATGCTTATAGCTACACCTAGTAATAAGATGATAGCAAATGATTTCTTTAGTGGTTACGTGCATAAGATAAGTTAAATAATTTCTTATTAGTAAGCAGACATAAACATATTGGTTACTGTAACCCAATAGTAGTTTCTTCCCCACCTTCATGAAAGTAATAGCCTGCTTCATTGGATGGGCCTGCTTACTGTGGGCAGAAAAAAAGCAGATACCTGTGCAGAAGCACTTCATTCCAAGGCCTTTGGGCAACAGTTAAAGATGTGTTCCAGGGTCCAAGCCCAGCATGACCTGCAGCTACAGGTCTCACCATTCTGCTGTGCCACAACCTTGCTTCTGCTTGGTCAACTGCTTCCTGTGCCCTTCACTTCTTCACAGTCTGCAGCTCAATGCTGGCCATGGAGGCTTTGCTGACAGTGGAGTCACTGAACAGCAACATTTACTGTAATCTGGTCATCTTGAACTCCTCAGTCAAGCTGCTGAAGGAGAGTTGCAGGTTCTACTTGTGACCTTGAAGGGAGTTACTGCTTAGACTTTGTGGCAGCCCTAGCCATCTTCAGAAGAAGTGGCTGGAGCTTTCAGTCTACCTCCACCTTGGCTGTGGATTCTATCCACATCCTCATCAAAATCCACAAATCTGAGTGTCAGCAATAAAAGCTTAAGCACTATCTAATCCACACTGTCAGTTACACTATAGATATACAGTTACACCAAATCTCTTTGGTTCAGGTGCTTCGATATTTCCACAGTCCGTAAATGTTAACATAAATTGACAGGCAGTTTAAAAAAAAAGTTATCAGCTTGGCTTATAACTTAATGATGTAAGCATTAATGATGTAACATAGCTAGCTAGCTTATGAGCAGGTTTATTTGTTTATTTGAACAAGTTATTTATTTTTGTGGTTTAGAATCCCTACACTGAACTAATTGAATAGTTGTAATCTGTATTAATAGTTACCTGATGCCCCCAAATCTCTGTGTTGGATCTTCCTTGGTTCAATGTGGCAATAACTTTCAGATCTACTGACAGCATATCCAATTATGTCTTGCACAAACTCTGTAAAAAAATGGTGTGATTTCTAGATAATCACTCATTTGGAGTGTGGAAAATATTTTGAAACCTGCTCTTCATCTGAGCCATTTTGTGTACCCCTAACTCACCTGGACAAATCTTGACTTATGTGCATTCTTGTTGGGCATGATGAATTTGAGTTGTTTAATAATTATTGTATTCCCTGTAGTTTGTAAAATACTTATTTAGAGTATTCATGGTTGATACGCAGGAGGGATTTATTTCCAGTGCATATGAAAGTTAAAGCACTTGGAGATACCACAGACAAACACAGTTGTTTTACACCATCTGAGGATGGCACTGAGGCAGAATGAGTCATTCTGGTGGGGAGGTACTCAAAAATTCAGCCCTGTTGGCTAGCTATGTATGATTAATTGAGAAAAGATTGGAGTCAGCCAGTTACTACTGAGGCTCCAAACTTACAGTGATATCCTTGGCTGTATGGATATCATAACATAACTGTAAGTATTATTTTTTAAATTATTATTATTATAAATCCCAGGTATAGGATGAACATATATGTCATTAATTTAAAATAATAATTGCTTTGTTTCACAAGAAGTTACAAAAATTGTCACTGTCCTAATACTTTACATTTTTTTTTTAATTAATTTCAATAATTGCTGTTTTGTTTCATGTTTTTTTATTGTCATTGATTCGTTTATTAAACATTTTCTTGTTTTTAATCAATTCATCTCCTCATCACAAGTGTCATTAGTTCCTACTAAAAATTCCATTCCCCATTACCCTTTCCTAAATAACCCTTACATGGTTGGTATGTTCTTTACTTGCTGAAATCTGCTGAATTTGCCTAGCACTAATAGTTCCACATTTCTACTTGTATTCATAACTTCTTCAAGATACTAAGAATCCTGCCATTCTTGATACATTTGTGTATGTATCTACAGATCTCATTACAAGTCACAAAACTCACAAAATGTTTTATGTTTACACTGTTGTATATGGTCATAATAACATTTGTCAGAAAGATCAATAACAACCTGCTTTCTTCATTCCCAATGACATTGGCTGGCACAGAGAAAGGGACAGCTGTGTTTTTTTGGTCATTGCTGCGGCTACCTCCACGCTCAGCAGCTATATCCTCTGCTCCTCCCCCTTCTCAGCCTCCGGTCGCTCCTGCTGGTCGGAGTTCCAAAACCTCTCTTGGCTTTATCTCCACCCCTCTCATTTGGCCTGTAAGAAAGAAACCAGAGACAGCAGTAACACAGGCTCCTAAATACCCCGCTATACATATGACTAAAGCATTTCCCTTACCGATGAAAAGTATGACATACATGTCCCCTGAGCCGAGAATTCACGAAACACTAACCAATGCCAAGAAAACAAACTTTACAACTAGAAGGCCAACCTATACCCATGTACTGTGGCCACATAACCAGACTAAAAACGTTGAGTCTTTCCAGGTGGTATCAGTCAGTAATCGTAAGGCTAAGTCATTGACTCCACAGAGGGACCTGAGTGAGAGCAACGAGAACAGCTCTGAAGAGCTCGATTTTCCATCAGGATTTGCCTCAGAGTCATTTTTCTATGATATTGATTTAGATGAGAATATTTTCAGTTTATTTGAATTTGATGCTACCTACTCTCTAGATGAAGGCCTGGCCACTACCAGCCCGAACATATCATTGTTAGAAATGGCAAATGTTCCTACTTCTACAGACAATACCCCCTTTGAGCGGGTTGAAACACAGAACAGCATGATGCTTATCAAAGCTCCAGGAGGGTCAGATGTGCAAATGAGCCAATCTGGACAAGCAACAGAGCCTCCCTCCCTCTCAAGACCAGCAATATCCTCAACCTACTCAGGCTTAATGAGCACTGTGCGCTGGGAACTCCCAGAGGTTACAGGTACTCAGTGCATCTTTACAAATGTTAAGAGGTATCTACAAGGGTGTACCAAGGTGTCTCCTCTGCTACAACCCACAGTCATTTCACGTGTTCAGACTGGAACTTTAGAGAAAACTTATGGAAGGACAGTGATGTCAGAAACACAGTTTAAATTTACAGAAACCACTCCTAGCATAGCTGCCTCTCTGAAGTATTCACCTGATTATATCCCTTATCAAACAGGATTGTTTACAGAACCTTTGACAGTAGGTCAGTACCCTTCCAAAAGTAGCTATCCCCTAAGAGCAGAGGCACATCCTACTTTACATATCAGCTCTATTCCTGCCATGGAGGTTCAGCATGAATATGCCATCAGGCCTAGTCCAGTGTCACTTGCTGCTATTTCCTCAGCTCCAACATTTGGCACTTCTGGAAGCTTCCTTGCTTCCGGTTCAATAGACAGTGGTGACCTGGCTCTGCCCAAATCAGAGAATCTATTTATCCCACCCCAAAACCCACACAATAACAACTTTGACTCTTTGAGTACCCCTAGGCTAGTTGCTTCCTACCTGGTCACTGAGGGTACAGTTGCTGCATCATTGGTGGTTGGCCAGTCTAAATTACACTCACTTCAGGGGCTGGAGCCATCACATGTAAACAGACCACTAGAGACTCTATACAGGAGCTTAAACAGACAAAAAGACAATAATCCATCAATGGCCGATCTGTGGGGTCTGTCATATGCCTTTCATATTTCTGTCAGTGGCAGTTCTGAGTTATCACATGCTACAACACCCTTAATGACAGACAAATGGGGCAGCTCTCCTTCATCAACCATTAATTCAAGCTTTGAAATGAGAACACAAAGTGACAATGGATTGGCCATGTTCAGCTCAATCTCTGACAACAATTTTGACTCTAGTTTCATGTCATCTCCTGATATACTGGATGCCTTGAAGGCCACAGAAGAGGACAGTGTCACTGAGCTTGAGGACTACACAGGAACTGAGGCAGCCCTGTCTGACTTTAGGATTTTTACAGTCTCATTACCATCACCATCCCTTTCACAATCTGTCCCTCTGGACTTCCAGAAAGGACCATCTGTATCTCAGAATGTGAAGGGGAGTTCAAGTTATATTGATGACTCTGAAGATTATTCAGTGATGCTGCAGCTTGCAGACGAATCTATATTCCCTTTTCAGTTTCAGGATTTTGATGAATCTGCCACTGTTGATGAGACACACCTTTTTCCTGACAGATCAGCCAACAGCAACACGTACACAAGGACCCATAGTGAAAATTACATTAGCACTAGTAGACCATGCATGCAGATTTATAAAACCACAAGCACTACTGCCAGCATTGACACTGATTACCGTCCAATTAATCCAACAAGCACTTACTCTCAAGATAGAACAGTTGTATCCATTCATTTATATAGCCGTACAGCCATTACAGAGCACGCTGGAACCAATACACTGACTATCTCACAATCTAAGCTGCTGAGCAACGGCAGCTCACTGATCTCCAGCTCAATCTCCCCAATGACATCAATCTTGACTGTGGATGTACCACATTTACCAAATGCAGAACGTGACCATATGTCAGGTATTTCTCAAGTAACCACTGGATTTCATCATGCTTCCACCTTTCCCAGCAGACAGTCATGGCCTTCAACATTAGAAGCAAGTGTACATAGCCTTGGTCTAGACATTCATCCAGTGGATACTAGCATTGCAAAAAGCCACACTGAAGACCTTCAGGATACTAAACATGCTCAATTCTCAGCAACAGAGCAGCTTTTTTGGCCTGCGAATGAATCAGCAAAGCCCTCCAGCAATAGCAACAATGTCCTCATTGTTCAACCCATCACCACAGATAGAGATATACATCCATCTCCCCCGGCTGCTTACGACCCGCCCTTTGTCTCCACAAATGGCACGCTTCCTCTGGCCTCCCCTCCAAAAGGAATCATTGCAGACTTTTACTCTGTACCCCCTGATGCCACCCATGGAACCACTACAGACTCCCCTGAATTTATCCCATGCCCATGTAAAACGTTTTACAGTTCTTGTCATTGTGGACTTTCAACCGGGAACAGTATGTTTTCCAATAACGACATAGACCTTAGAAAGCGATGTAGCACCTTCCTAATCATATCTTTGCTTCTGAACACAGAATGTTGGTTTAAAGGGAAGAAATAATCAGCCTGTCCTTTTGTCTAGATTTTAGAAGGATCTTGATTGTGTTTTAGTGGGGGGTAGAAAGATATTAACAATAGCTTTCACAAAAAACTAAATGATTTCTGTATGTTCTTCACGCTACAGTTGGTTCTTCTTGTGATTTTTGTTTAATGTTTTATTTTTTTCATTATTCAACTTTCTTAGGAGACCATATACTGTATATATAATTTCTAAATCTGAAAATTGCTTTCACATGTTTAAAAAAATTAATTGCTTGGACAAACAAGTGAAAATACTGTGTGACAACATGTGTTGCTAAATATATTGCTTTATGGTGAATGCATTTTTCTTTCTGAAGTCTCCTAAGAAGGTTTTGGCATGGAGTAGAGATGCATTGAGCGTTAGTCTTACACTAACAATATAAAACATGACCGCCATCTTGTGATGGCTGTGGGGCATAGCAGTAGGCCGCTTAAATCAGAGCACTTTCTGAGGCGTATAAAAGCATTTGTTTGTACAAAATGCTTGTGTTTCTTTTGAATTTTAAAGGGCCCATATTGTAAACATTTCCGTTTTATAAGGTTTGCATGGTTGAATGTACCCAAAAAAAAAACAGTGTTACAAAACCATTTTACAATCTCTTTTTTGAAATACGCAGCTTGTTTTGAGTGCGCATTTGGAATTGATTGGTTAAATTTTTCACGAGTGTAATTACACACCATGCCCTGGCCTGCAACATGTGTACAACTGTATGGAAAAAAATGAGGAGATAAATAAAGACGTGTGCTAAACAAATGCACCATTATATGGTTGCGTAAACAAACAAGCTGTAATGGTACACCAACAAGGCCCCCAAACTCACAGATCTCATATATTCTTGAATGTTGGTAACTTTAAATCTATCCCAATACTACAAAAGTGTGTGGATGTTTATTCATTTCCAGTATCATGAGCTATGGTTCAAATTGAGGAAAATGCAGATACTATGCATACTGATGTGAAGCAGTATTCAGCCACAGTACCTCAATCATACTGTTTACTGTTCAGTGTTTACATTGTGTAGTCACTAACTAAATCTATCTCCAGTCCCTCCAGTAAGCAGCAATTTTGTGAACGTAAAATCAAGTACACATAGCAATATTTGGAGGAGCTTGCAATTTTTCAAAATTACTGCAGATTTGGGCCAAGACGTGTCATGTGACGTTATCACAATGCGCATTCTGCCAAAGCACTCTTTGATTCACGTGCACTGAACATGAGTGGAGCTAAAAAAGTCTCATTTATCAGCAAACATCACTGAGAAAGACCATGCAAAACAATTTCCTGCAATTGAAACTATAATGAATTAGACTATTTATAGATTTGCTGTTGGGTCTAATGTGATTGGCATGGATTAAGGAAAAAAGTTTTCTATGATATGGGCCTTTTAAATGATTAAGACTATGCAATTTTGGACAACTGGATTATACAATTAAAAAACAAGTGAATTGGATTAAATTATTTAATAATTTTTTATTTGTTTTATAGGAGTGTGCATCAAAACTTAGAACTAATAGTGAAATAAGGTGTATTTTATTCATTGTTGTCTCTTTATTTCCCTACTGCTGTGCTACACACAACTAGTGCACTATTAAAAGATTTTATCACTACTAACTAATGTCAGCTTTATTTTTTTATTAAACTGATCTTTCTTCCTATTTTAATTTTCAGAGTTTACCTACTACAGGATATCTTTATTAGTATCAGATGACCTACCCATCACAGATGACTTCATAACACAATGGGTATGATTCTATATCTACTGTATATCTCTATAGTGGTTAGCCAAGACATTTGGGTTTGGATTCCAATACCGTCTGGTGATAATACATGTTTACTTATATGCATGAGTATATAGTTTGTGCTTGTTTGTTTGTACCTTCCTACAGTTGAACCAAACATTCCAGGACTGGAACCACACTATTTATGTATCTAATGTCAGGTGAGACAGATGCGCTAACCTTCTGATGTCATTGGATATCAACAGATATTTACATTGATGCTGTTGTTGTTATCAGTGTTCTTACAGGTGCATCTAAAAAAGTAGAATATCATGGAAAAGTAATTTTTTTCTGTAATTTAATTCAAAAAATGGAACTTTCATATATTCTAGATTCATTACACATAACGTGAAATATTTCAAGCCTTTTTTTTTTTCTTTTTTTTTTTAAAATCTTGATGATTATGGCTTACAACTCAGGGACATCGAAAATCCAGTATATCAAAATATTAAATAAAGAATTTATAATACAGAAATGTCGACCTCAAAAGTAGGTCAATTTATGCACTCGATACTTGGTCGGGGCTCCTTTTGCACAAATTACTGCATCAGTGTGGCATGGCATGGAGGCAGTCAGCCTGTGGCACTACTGAGGTGTGGCACCACTGTGGCACTACACAACCTGAGCCCAGGTTGCTTTGATAGCGGCCTTCAGCTCGTCTGTATTGTTGGGTCTGGTGTCTCTCATAGATTCTCTATGGGGTTCAGGTCAGGCGAGTTGGCTAGCCAATCAAGCACAGTAATACCATGGTCAGCAAACCAGTTACTAGTAGTTTTGGCACTGTGGGCAGGTTCCAAGTCCTGCTGGAAAAGGCAATCAGCATCTCCATAAAGCTTGTCAGCAGATGGAAGCATGAAGTTCTCTAAAATCTCCTGGTAGACGCTGCATTGACTCTCGACTTGAGAAAACACAGTGGACCAACATCAGGAGATGACATAGCACCTCAAATCATCACTGACTGTGGAAACTTCACACTGGACTTCAAGCAACTTGGATTCTGTGCCTCTCCACTCTTCCTCCAGACTCTGGAACCTTGATTTCCAAATGAAATGCAAAATTTACTTTCATCTTCCCCATGATTGTGGTTGTGTACTGAACCAGACTGAGAGATTAAAGGCTCAGGAAACCTTTGCAGGTGTTTGAGTTAATTAGCTGATTAGAGCTCTTCTCAGGTCGACATTTCTGTATTATAAATTCTTTATTCTAATATTTTGAGATACTGAATTTTTGATTTCCATGAGCTGTAAGCCGTAATCATCAAGATTAAAACAAAAAAAGGCTTGAAATATTTAACTTTATGTGTAATGAATCCAGAATATATGAAAGTTCCATTTTTTTTAATTCAATCACGGAAAAATATAACTTTTCCACAATATTCAAATTTTTTGAGACGCACCTGTATATGAATTTCCCTTTTTTCCCAGCATTCTACCTGGCACTGACTCCTCCATTACTCCAAGCAGGAGGTAAAGCATTATACGTTTAGTTATACCTTATATACCCCTTGCAGTATCCGCAAAATGTTAATATATTTTTTTTAATACGAGGGATCAAAAAAATTGCATTTTGTTTTTTATTTTGTCCTGCCCTGAAGAAACTATTTCACATAACAGATGTTTACACATAGTCCACAAGACACGATAATAACTGAATTTACACAAATGACCAGATTCAAAAGTTTACATACGCTTGATTCTTAATACTGTGTGTTGTTACCTTGATGATCAACAACTGTCCATTGTTTGTCCTGAGCAGTTAAACTGCCCACTGTTCTTCAGAAAAAACCTCCAGGTCCTTCACATTCTTTGCTTTTCCAGCATCTTCTGCATATTTGAGCCCTTTCCAACAGCGGCTATATGATGTTGAGATCCATCTTTTCACACTGAAGACAACGGAGGGACTCGTACACAACTGTTACAAAAAGTGCAAACATTCACTGACGCTCATGAAGACAACGTGACACATTAAGAGCCTGATCATCACTGATCATCATGTTCAAAAGTTTACACCCCCCTTGCTCTTAATGTGTCGTGTTGCCTTCTTGAGAATCAGTGAATGTCTTGTGGACTATATGTAAATATTTGTTATGAGAAATAGCTTATTCAGGACAGTACTAAATAAAACCAAAATGCAATTTTTATTATCTCTCTCTTTTTTAAAAAAATATTAATTTTTGTATGTAAATTTATGACCTTAACTTTATACGGTATCCTACTTATGTAGTGTGGGATTTAATCTCTGGTGGTGGTGTTTTTCCAGATACACTTATAAGGCCCTGCTGGTGTACAAAAACACTACAGGCAAACTTCTAACAGATGCTGACATCAAGAACAGGCTGAAGGGTGTTTCTACAGCCAGCTTTACATTAGATAATATCGCCGTAAACGCAGTCGGTATGAATCTTAATCAAATTCCAGTAACATTTACATCTCTGTTAAGTCTCCTAAAATAGATTTTTAAAGTTTAAGATGTTATTCTGATCTTCAGCTAAAACACCAAATTTTTCCAGGATTTATTTGTAGAATTTATAAATGTGTTAATTGATCAAATGAATTGAATTGAAATTAAGAGTTAAATTGTAAAGTGTATTTGCAATAAAACTATCATACTTAAAATGAATTATTAGTAATTAGTAGTATTAGTAGTTTGTATACAGTGATGTTGTACAGCCATATAATTGACGTATCTGATTGCTTCTCCAGAAAACTGTCAGGCGGAGGAGACACCACTGCATTATAAATGGCCAGAGAGCAGACCGTCAGTCACCCTTTTCATCCCTTGCTTCCCTTACAAAGAACAGAATGCATCTAGAACATGGTGTGTAGACAATAGACTCTACAGTATAACCGAACAGTACTGCACTGATTATGGATGTTCAGTAATGTCAGCGTTTGCAAAGTAAAAAATCTTCTAGATCCTCATTCTTGCCCTGAACATGTGTGTGAACAAGTTTTTTTCTCTCTCTCTCTCAGCATGATCAGCCCAGAAAATTATTCATCATTTTGGGACCAGCCAGACCTCATGAACTGCAAAGACATAGAAGACATTGAAGTTTCACAAGGTGACATTTTGGGGGGTTTTTTATCGTTGGAAGTTTCTTATTTGTTTCTTGTTGATGATCAGAATAATCAAAGTTCAAGATGAATGAATTAAGTCACATATACCTGTTTGAAATAGAAAATGCTGCAGAGGTAGCTGTTCAACTTGCCGACATCACAAACAATGAGCTTTCCACTGTGGAGCTGTCAAAGGTTGTTACCGTGGTGACGAAGCTGGTGAATGTGGCCCGAATTAATGTCAGTTTGGCTTCCACTGTGGTCACCATCATTTCCAATGTGATGATCAGCTCCGAGTCCGTACAGCTGGCTGCCTCAGAAATGTAGGTTTTTCTGGCTGTTAAAGAATGGCAATGGGGTGTGTTCAACAACTTTGTAACAACATTATGAAACCTTCTAATGCAAATCACATGTTTCAAACACCGGGGTTTTCAGTATCATCTAAACCACTTCCTGTAAAAACAAGCACTTGCTGTCAAACCTGAAAAACAGTTGGGGGATAGAAAATGCAGACTCTATGTTTTTTCTTTGCTGTCAAATGTAATATGATGTAAAATAAACTTCATGTATAGTCCTAGTAGTAATTATTACATTAATCACTGCGCATTTGGTTTAATTTTACAATATGGTTTCCACACTCATTACTTGGTATCCTATAAAATAGAACTTGATCCAGCACATGTGAAGAAATATGACCATGGTTTGAAGGATAAGCTGACCATGCACCCAACCTAACTTTATCCATAAAAAAAATCGCATCTCCAGAACGTGTCACATTAATATGTTATCTCCTCTAATCTGTTTGTAGACATTACAGAGACAGTACTGATTAATAGTATTACATTTATGTATTTAATAATGGCCTCAACTTTCACAGTTCCATAGTTCAGAGTGTATTTATGATTCAGCATGACATACTGTACTTACATCAAACTGTCAGATAGTGGCGCTGGACTTCACTTTCACGCAAGAAAAATCAGCTTAAATCTAAGGTCAGAATATTGCATAAATGAAACACGCCACTGGTTTCATTAAACTTTGCCTGATGCATGCAAGTGTCTAAGCAGTACTGTTGTAGTTGCATCTGAAGTCTGAATATCGATGTGTGGAATTTCAGTATGAAATTTGATGCACAGTGCTCTGAAATGATGTCATTTCTTCCCTTTCTTTCAGGGCACTGAAAACCATGGATATGCTTGTGCAGAAGATTGAGTTTGATGGTCCTTCCCTGACCATCACATCCAAGAACCTGGCAGTGGGAATCTCAGCTATCAACAGCAGCAGTTTTAGCGGAGCCAATTTCAGTGCCTCTATGGCTCAAAATTCCTCGGACCCTCAGGTACACTTGTTTATACCGTGTGTTAAGCTTAGTGTCAGGTTTTCTTTTTAGCCATAAGTGCTTACTACAAACAGGTATGCTGTATGTGTGCACATATTTGTGTGCCCATGTTTCTCCACGCCTTATGCAGGTGGGCTTGAATGTGACTTACTTATACATTATGGTGCTTCTTTGAACAAACTTGATTTCCAACAGTTACTCCATGGTGAGGAGAACTAGCATGCTGTGCTTTGTTAAATGGCCAGAGTTAGAGACAGTGTTTAAAAAGCCACTTCACCAGGTAACTTGAAAAAATACCAGCCCAAAAGAATCCGTGTCACAGCCGTCTTTATCTTCCTCCACTGGCTTCCTGTAGCCGTCCGTATCAAGACTATCCTGAAGACTTACGTTCCCTCACGCAATCTGCGATCGGTTAACGACCAATGCTTTGTAGTGCCTACTCAGCGTCGCTCAAGGTCCCTTTCCAGAACCTTCACACTAACTGTCCTTCAGTGGTGGAATGAACTTCCAACCTCAATCCGGACCGCATAATCTCTCACCGTCTTCAAAAAACAGCTAAAGACCCACCTCTTCTGTGAACACTTAACTAACCCCTAAAATGCCAATCCCACACACCTCTTGTACCTCTACTCTGCACACTTTGCTTCTCTAGAACTCAAATATAAATTGTGTATGGTAGCACTACTTGTATTGTTCTCCACTTGATATATCGCTTTGCTTGTATTTCCTCATTTGTAACTTGCTTTGGATAAAAGCATCTGCTGTTTGGAATGCTAACTAGCTATTGTGGATCCTACAGTGATAAACACAAGAAAATGGACAAAAATATGTGAGATGATTTTACAGATACACACATATGGGTCAAAAACACTACGTGGCCAAAAGTATGTGCACCCCTGACCATCACACCCATACTGAATGTGGTTCTTCCCCAAGGTTTCTGCTGTGGCAAAATTTAACAAACACATCATGTAAAAACCATAATGAATTTTATTTTACTTTCACACTATCCGTTGTTAGCCAGATGAGGATGGGTTCCCTTCTGAGTCTGGTTCCTCTCAAGGTTTCTTCCTCATATCATCTTAAGGAGTTTTTCCTTGCCACCGTCACCACCGGCTTGCTCAATGGGGATAAATTCACACACTTAAAATCTGTATCTTGTGTTTATATGTTTTTTGCAAAGCTGCTTTGAAACAATGGCTTAGTGGTTAGCACATTTACCTCACACCTCCAGGGTCGGGGGTTCGATTCCCACTGTGACCATGTATGTGTGGAATTTGCATGTTCTCCCTGTGCTGTGGGGGTTTCCTCCCCCAGTCCAAAGACATGCATGGTAGGCTGATTGGCGTGTTTGTAGTGTGTATATGTGTTTGTGTGCCCTGTGATGGATTGGCACCCTGTCCAGGGTGTACCCTGCCTTGTGCCCAATGCTCCCTGGGATAGGCTCCAGGTTCCCTGTGACCCTGAAATGGATTAAGAAGTATAGAAGATGAATGGATGGATGAATTGAATTCCTGCAAGGCTGTTGACCAGGGCAAAGAAACATGAGCATGTCACCCCAATTTTAGCATCGCTCCATTGGCTCCCGGTCCATTTTAGGATTCAGTTTAAGATTCTGTTGTTTGTTTTTAAAACTCTTAATGATCAAGCTCCATCTTATCTCAAAGATCTTCTTACACAACATTCATCTAACAGAATTCTAACATCTTCCGATTGGTTTCTTTTGCATGTCCCTCGATCCCGGTTAAAAACAAAGGGGGATAGAGCTTTTTTTTTTTTTTCAGTTGCACCTTCAGTTGCACCACTTTTAAAAGAGGCTTAAAACATATCTCTTCTCCCAGGTGTTTTAATCTAATTTTTACTATTGTCTATTGTCTGTCTTTATTTTGGTTTATTCTGTTTTCTATTTTACTTTAGTTTACTCTGTTCTGCTTTATAAATAAAATTTACTTACTTACTTACTAATTGAATTGAGTAACAAATAAAATAATCTTCTAATAAAACATATATATTTTTTGCAATCCTACTCTCTCTTTTCAGATTGATTTTGAGTCAGAGGTCCATAACTCCTTAGCTAGTGTCTCACTACCGGCCACTTTGCTTCATAACCTGAGTGAGGCTGATGTTGAGATCATCTCCAGAATTCACTTCATGTTCTTCAGCAAAACAGGGCTTTTCCAGGTGAGTGCTAAACCCAAACAGTTTTACACTCTGTTCATTTATATTCTAATTTGGTTTGTTTTTCATTGGTAGCATGTAAAATTAAGCTATTCTGCATAATATTGAATACAAACTGTTCCTCATAAGGAATTTTAATTTCTGTAAGTTCTGGTGTGTATTTATATCTACAGCATTTTGCATCATTAATGGTAAGGTAATAGATTCCTGGTGATTGTGCATACTAACATAACATATTGTATAACATGCATTGATGGAGAATATTAGACGTAGTTGAAACTGATGTTTGTTGATCTTACATTTATATTAATAAACCCCTGAGTGAGAGACGTCACTCTGACATCAGCCACGCTTCCTGGTTGCAGAAACATACTGGAAATTTTAAGAGCAATCAAGAATTTGTTGGGTATTCATAAACATATTTGTTTTTACTAGAGGGCGACCGACAGTGGATTCTACCGATACGATAACTAAGTTGGGCAGTACCTACCTCCCGATAACCGATTAATCAACTGTTAGTTTTTAAAATTTATTACAAAAGGGTGCACGGTGGCTTAGTGGTTAGTACGTTTGCCTCACACCTCCAGCGTTGGGGGTTCGATTCCCACTGGGGCCATGTGTGTATGGAGTTTGCATGTTCTCCCCGTGCTGCAGGGGTTTCCTCCAGGTAATCCGGTTTCAGCCCCCAGCCCCCAGTCCAAAGACATGCATGTAGGCTGACTGGCATGTCCAAAGTGTCCGTAGTGTATGAATGGGTGTGTGAGTGTGTATGTGTTTGTGCCCTGTGATGGATTGGCACCCTGTCCAGGGTGTACCCCGCCTTGTGCCCGATGCTCCATGGGATAGGCTCCAGATTTCCTCGTGACCATAAGTGGTATAGAAGATGGATGGATTTATTACAAAAATTAACAGTACTGCCTGTAACATTAAAAATGTACTGTACTGTTTTTTTAATGAAATTAATCTATAAATATGAATATATATATATATATATATATATATATATATATATATATATATATATATATATATATAAACTATTAATGCATTTGAATGTAAATTAATGATATACTTCCAAACTGAACCAAAAACAATATATATTTATATTAATTGTTATTAATATATATTAATATATAATATTAATAAATATTAACATATATATTAATTAATTAATATATATATTAACTATTAATGCATTTGAAAGTAAATTAAAGATATACATCCAAACTGAACCAAAAACAATTCAAATAACATAACAAAATTTGTCAGTGATAGTTTTTCATTCGGCCTCTAGAGGCCGCTCTCGTGCTGTGTAATGACAGCAGGCCCTTCTCAGGCGTGTGGATTTTTGCAGATAATCGATAGTTCCAGTAATCTGTTATCGGTGCCGATTGATCGGTTTCGTCCTCTAGTTTTTATTGCATACTGTCAAATTGGACACCTTTCCAAGCCAAAAGAAGACGGCTGTTTTTACAGAAATGAGGAGGGCTAATTAGTTCGAGCAGCTAAGAACTAGGACAATAGTTATAGACACTATGTCAACCTGATTCCTAAATAAAATACTCGGGTATTATTTCAACCAGGTTGCGTGTAAATCTAGTTTTGTTTACAAACACCAAAGGAGTCTATACAGTTCTAATCTATTCCACTGACTGTATATTTTGTAATATATAACAAAAGTGTGTGTAAGTGTGTGTAAAACGTTACTTATACAAAAACACTGTTTTAAGTCTGACCTTAAAATCATAATCAGGGATCTCTGACCAAAAAGCTAATTATCTGAATTGTTTATTATAGTGAAGCATGAGAATGATTCCAAGCTAAAATCCATAGACACATAATGACATGATACACTGATGACCCATTCTGATCTGTCTGCCAAAATAAAAATACAATTAAAAAAAAGTTTTAAATGCTATTAACAACAGATGCTTAGGTGGGAAATACAAACAGCTTTTACAGTACATATCCCTGATTGTAGCTTTCATTTCCTGATTTGTCACTTATCTGATGTCCGGATGTCGCTAAACCATGAAGCAAATATGAACATTACAGTATATATTGTTTAATTGCCTCCTGTAGGACCAGCAGAACAACGGCCTGGCCTTGAACAGTTATGTGGTGGCCAGCAGTGTGGGAAACATTTCCATCAGTAATCTTAAAGACCCGGTGCAAATAGAGATTGCTCATCTGCAGCATCAGGTATTCTGACCACAGCTCCATCAATCCTTCCACTTCTGGAGTAGACTAGTGAGAGAGGACGAGCATTTCCCTTTATGCGGGATTAATTACATTACAAAAACATATGGATACAGATACTGCTGTCCTTCTGTTGCTTTACTCTTATTCTCATCAATTATCATAAGTATTATCTAAAGAATAATGAGCTAAGTGATAGTGAATAACCATGAACAAATGGAATTCTGAATTTAATTTATTCACATAATTGCATTGAAACAGTCAGTAATGAGCTTGAAATGTTCTTGTTTTTTTTAGTGGAATCCAAATCGATTGTGTGTGTTTTGGGATTTCAGCATCGACAGTAAGTTTGCTGAATTTGTTTTACTGATCTTACATGTGTCATTTCTGTTCTCTGTGGGTGGTAGCACACATGCGTTACTAATCAGGGGATGTATTATTCTTGTGTAGATGACAGTGGAGGATGGAACAGTGAGGGATGTCAGGTCAGCCCAGAATCCAACAGCAACAAAACAGTCTGCCTGTGTAATCACTTAACACATTTTGGCGTTCTGATGGTGAGATATGCCTTCTCTTATTCTGTATTTTAATCAGTAATAATAATAATAATAATAATAATAATAATAATGAGACAGGCAGATATGATCAAGAACATTTCACTGTTAGGATATCTGATAAAAATCTACAGCTGGAAATCAAATGACAATGTGAACAAAAATGTGGCAATACCTACCTAAAATTTGCTATTTAAAAAATTTTCCCCCAAAGTTCCATGGATCGGGAACTTAGAGAACCATTAGAGAACTCAGTTTTGGTTTTGGTCTTCTGTTTGCTTGTGTAGGACCTGAGTGGAGCTGCAGCACATATCGATGCGAGGAACACCAAGATTCTCACGTTTATCACCTACATTGGTTGTGGCATTTCAGCGATCTTTTCAGCTGTAACAATCCTAACTTATGTCGCGTTTGAGTGAGTTACTTTTTCAGAAATCTCTTTAAAACTCTTTAAAATTGTACATATGTCCATGTTTTAACCTTGTGCTGTTGTTACTGACTGTGTCTTTTGCTCAAATTAATCCACAAATGATCTGTGGGATTAAAGAAAAACAAACAAAAAAAAACATTTCTATTAGGTTTACCAGTACTTTGATGGACAGCTGAGATTTTTTTTTCTCATGTGCCAGTCTACTCTACTTCTTTAGACCATGAGCCATGCCTGTGGCTAATTTCTGAAGACATTTTAAATAAGAAGAGCTCACGCTTGTAGTTCTTTTAGCTTTCACGAATAAGTGTTTCATGATTTTCATGAGGTTATGTATGAGAATTATATCACACTGGCACTCACACCACACTCATGCTCAAATTGTAGGAAATTGCGGCGAGATTACCCGTCCAAGATCCTGATGAACCTGAGTACCTCGTTACTTTTCCTCAACATGACGTTCCTCCTGGACAGCTGGTTGGCTTCCTATGATATGCAGGGTCTGTGTATGGCTGTGGCTGCCTTCCTGCACTTTTTTCTGCTTACCTCATTCACCTGGATGGGCCTTGAGTCCATTCACATGTATATTGCCCTAGTCAAGGTCTTCAACACCTACATCCGGAGGTATATCCTCAAGTTCTGCATTGTCGGATGGGGTAAGTCAAAGTGTGATGGCTAGTAATGTTTTTTCTTCAGTGCATTAATAATATTTATGCACCAATAGATCCAGTAGCTAGTTTGATTGTTGGGTTTAAAAATGTTAAAATATTTTTTTGCTAAATGTGTGGCAGCCTGGGAAAACCCTTCACATGTTTAAATGTTGACATTTACTATTATATATAAACTGTACATATTTCTGGAAACTACAAAACTATATCTATTTATCTATCTATCTATCTATCTATCTATCTATCTATATACATATATATATATATATATATATATATATATATATATATATATATATATATATATATATATATATATATATAATGAAATGTGTCCAGCTATCTGTCCATCTATCTATCTATTGATCTATTTAGACAGATCTATAACCAGGGCTTTGCACCCGTTAACAACTGTGTCCGTTTCTCTTCTACTTAGGGAAAACATGGTTTATACCATTCCCAGGTTCCCATAGGTCTGAGGCTGGTAACATCTCTGAATGAGGAAATGACTGATCTTAGGTGAAATAAGTATATGGGGGGTGGGCTACTATTCAGGTAATGGGGACCTCTGGTATTGCCAGGTTAACCTTTGACAGTTAGCTAGTAGTTCTGTAGGAGAAAGATTCAGTAATTACATTTCCCTTTTCACATGTACTGTACCTCAACCATAATTAAAGTTAGAGCCATTTAAAATTCGATCCAGTCCATGTCACTAAAAGAAGCCCCACCTACCTCTGCATTTGCAGCCTAATCTGCTTATAGAAAAACAACATTACTGCCAGTCTATCAGTGAGATTGATTAGATTAGGTGGCTAGATTTCTTGTTATTAATATCTTTCTATAAGGTCATTACAGAGTGTGTAAGTGCTCTTCTCTGTTTTGATGATGACGTGATGGAGCAGATGCATTGCATACATTTGGACAGTCGGTATCTGATCACAAACCAAAAGGATTAGGTTCCTATCCGCTCTGCTGTGGTGTGTAACTGTACAAAACTTGATTAAATCATAGGAAAAGCTCACACTTAGAAAGCTAGAATGGTTTTAGACTTCTTTATTCAGACTGACTGTTTTTACTGGTGCGTTTGTTAAACCCACTCTTTATCCAACATGATATTTGTAGCCAAGGAAAGGTTAGAAAATAGCCTAATTGTTCACTTTGTTTTTGGGAAATATATTTATGTTTTCTCAAAATATATCAAACTCAGTTTGGTTGAAAACCAGATTTCTTTCGTTATTTTTGACCTGCAGAGACAATGTGATGGAGTTTTTGCTTTTTAAAATATACTTTGAAAAATATACAAACATCACCAATATTGCACAAAATTCGTAATCTCAAAGTAGTCCCAAATATATAAATATAGTGTATGTATGTACAGCAGCACACAACTCATGAACAAATACATCAGAAGCTGCCCAACCACAATATTTACTACTGTGTGATTAATATATTATGGTAGATGGTATAGTATACTTCCATTTTGTATGCACTACTGTATCTATCATATTTGCTGTTTTTTTCAGGGCTTCCAGCTGTAATTGTAGCCCTTGTGGTGGCTGTTGATAAAAATTCCTATGGAAAGGAGTTTTATGGACAAGGAGAAAATGGCGAAGGATTGTAAGTTTGACCCAGAAATGTACACACTTCATCAGCATACACTTTTTGATGATGTAAAGGTGGTTAAACCAGCATCAGTGAAATGATTCTCATCTCATCATGTCTCTTTAGCTGCTGGATTCAGAGCAAGGTTGTGTTCTACGTGACATGCGTGGCCTACTTTTGCATCATCTTCGTATTGAACGTGGCCATGTTTATTGTGGTGATGATGCAGATCTGTGGCAGGAATGGAAAGCGCAACAACCGCACGCTTCAGGAGGAGGTGCTGCGTAACCTGCGCAGTGTCATCAGTCTCACCTTCCTGCTCGGCATGACCTGGGGCTTTGCCTTCTTTGCGTGGGGCCCGGTCAATGTGGCCTTCATGTACCTCTTCTCCATTTTCAACTCCCTGCAAGGTGGGTCAAATATGGAATGACTCTATTTTTGTGGCCATGGCACAAAAGCCAGTGTAAATCTTTGGAATCTTCATGAACATCAAGGCTTGTTGTAATGTAAGATGAAGAGCCAAGAGTGTGCTGTAAGAGCACCCGGCTGACATAGACACTTCAATATGCAATATTCACACTGTGTTGTGTATGTTTTTAATTAATGGTGAAAGAAACTGCTTTAAATCCATCATTCCTGATAAATCTAGATGGTTTAGAGCATAATGGATGGTCCTACTGACAAACAAACGTTTCTTTGTGAATGTATATCCTGTTTAGATGTTTACCAGCTTACCCATAAATAAATAAATATATTTTTTGGTCAAATCTTATGTATCCAACAGGGTTATTCATCTTTATATTCCATTGTGCTCTGAAAGAAAATGTGCAGAAGCAATGGAGAAGATATTTATGCTGTGGAAAGTTACGCTTGGCAGACAATTCAGGTACAAATTATTTCATTTGCAGTGACTGAATTATAGCATTGCCTCTAGGCAAATTATATTTCAACATAGTCACATTTGATAATTGGGAAAATGTCAGTACAACATTGGTTAAGATCACTGTTAATGGATATTTATATTCAGCTTTTTATAGATTTAGACAAGTTGGAAAATTTATTATGACAAGGCCCCCAAAGATAAAAAATTAGGCGATGTCAGTTACTCATGGGAGGAAATGTTGCATGAAGGTTCTCACACTGATAGGTTTACAGTTTCAAATGATACGGCACATTTCTTGAAATCTCGAAGTCAGTGCTCTCAGTACAATTAACATAGCCATCAAAACACACTCCTTATTGTACAGAACATTGTAATTCCACTGCAAAATGAATCACTGCTTTCTATGGAAGCTCGTTTCTGCTATGGAGAAAAAAATTATTGAAAAAAATTATTATTAACAGCTCAGATGCGTATGCTAATGGTTTTAAGATGAAAAAAAAAAAATCACACATTATACTAAAGAACGGCCAAGAGAAACAGTAACGCCACTGTTAGTGTGTTTTAACCTGATATACTAAGAATGCAAATGAGCTTGAAGGCATTTGGTTCAAGTCTGTCATGTACATTAATGGTACAAGGTGGAATAAATTCATTAACCCATCAGCTGCTAACGTTTGGCTAATTGTTGCAGACTGGAGCAAGACTGCCACAAACAACACCAAGAAGGTGAGCTCCGATAATATAGGGAAGTCACTGTCCTCCAGCTCATTCGGGTCCACCACAGTCAACTGGACATCCAAGGCTAGGGTCACATTGAACCCTTTTGCAAAGCGACACAGCAGTTCAGGTGAGTTTGGGTATTGCTGTGTAAAAAAAAAATCACATAGCTGTAAAATTTCTAAAAGCATCTAATCCCATGTTCTCTTTCCGGGATATTTAGTATCCATTCGCTAATTTGGCCACAGCTACACAAACGTTCTCATTTTACACTTTACACAGTTGGTTAATGTTACGTTTGTAAACCAACCCTCAGGAATAAATCTGGTGTTTGTTCACTCTGCTTTATGCGAGTGCACTACAAGAACTACACCATACACTGTAAACAATTGACATTAAATTTGACAGTATTTTCCTGGTAACCCTGCTTCCAGTATATTGCTGTAAAATTTACAGTCAATTTCTTTACAGTGTATGAAAACTCTCTTCTTATAGAGAATCTTCTTATCTTATACCTGCACGTTTTTGTTTGTTTGTTTTTTGCTATTTGCTGTGTTATTAGCATGCCCAGAATTAGTAGTTTTTTCTTATTTAAATTTTCTTTATGTTTTTAACATAAAAAATATCCACCACTTATGCAACTGAGCATCTCCCCTAAGGAAAAACAGCACAAGATATTCTGAGTCCGTGCTTTGTGTGATTCGTAGCTCCTTCCTGCTGAATTAAATCAACAGTCGTGACTTTCGACCGAATAAACGACTCTCCTTCTGACATGCTGCTTAAATCACAAACTGCTGAGAATTAGCCTTTGTTTTGCCTAATGCCACAGTTGTTTGTTGGTTCTAGACTACGGCGTGACATTCAGGTGTGTAAAGCTGTTCACGTAAGATATACATTATTCAGTATCAATTTACAATAAGGTTCCTTTAACTCATTTAACATCAACATGAACAAGCCATCTACATTAATACTCCATAAGTAACATTAACAGAGTAACTAGCACTTGTATTAACTGATGTTTAAAAAACAAAATAAAACAAATATCTAATATAATAAACGACTGTTCATCCAATCAGTGAGTAAAATGAATGATGTTCTCAAGTTATCAACATTTAATAACATGCTGTAAATGAACTGTTGGTCATTTGTGTGGACTTATTTTCATGGATTAAATAAACTTTAGTCAATATAGGTGTTTTTGTGTTAACATGTAAACAAATGAATTAATATCTGTTAAATTTTGTTACTTTGTTAACATTATTTGAATTGTTAATGCTGAAGTTCTTGGTTTGTGTTTTTTAAATGTTCTTGGTTTTTTAACTAATGCAGTAAATGTTAATTAAGACATTTAATGTAAAGCATTACCCATTGTTAGAAACAAAACATTATCCGCTAATCTGAAATCAGCCATCACCATATTCGGCTACAGTTTTATTAATATAATTTAGAATAGCTGATGTCAGAAA
Source organism: Ictalurus furcatus (assembly GCF_023375685.1). Lineage (NCBI taxonomy): Eukaryota > Metazoa > Chordata > Actinopteri > Siluriformes > Ictaluridae > Ictalurus > Ictalurus furcatus. The sequence continues at coordinate 8,903,122 of NC_071256.1, forward strand.
ACATCTATCTATCCATCCATCCATCCATCCATCCACCTTCCATAACATTGAAGCCACTGAAAGGTGAAGTGAATGATCTCGTTAAAGTGGCACCTCTCAGGGGGTAGGATATATTAGGCAGCAAGTGAACAGTCAGTTTTAAAAGATAATGTTTTGGAAACAGGAAAAATGGGCAAGCGTAAGGATCTGAGAGACTTTTGTGATGGCTAGTCGACTGGGACAGAGCATCTCCAAAGCGGCAGGTCTTGTGGGGTGTTCCCGGTATGCAGTGGTTAGTACCTACAAAAAGTGGTCCAAGGAAGGACAACTAGTGAACCGGTGACAGGGTCAAGGGCTCCCAAGGCTTATTGATATGTGTGGGGAGCGAAGGCTTGCCCATCTGATGAGTTTCTGTAGCACAAATTATTGAAAAAGTTTATGAAGTACTGGCTATGAGAGAAAGGTGTCAGAACACACAGTGCCTCACCGCTTGCTGTGTATGGGGCTGTGTAGCTGCACAAGGGTCACTACATTTACATCATGTGGACAGCTGGGTGCTTGTGCATCGCTTATCTAGGGAAGAGATGGCACCAGGATGCACTATGGGAAGAAGGCAAGCCAGCGGAGGAAGTGTGATGCTCTGGGCTGTGTTCTGATGGGAAACCTTTGGACAGGTTTTTTCCTTTCTGGTGAACTAGTTTGAGGGTGGGCTGACAGGGGTCATCAAAAAAAGAATATAATTGTTGGGAGAATCTTCATCTTGATAGTGGACATTCCTCCTATTAAGGATATAGTTCCTCCTATTAGGATTAGGATATGTGGATTCCTAGATATTTCTTGATATTTCTAAATATAATAGATACAGCTGATCTAAAGGGTAGGCACCATGCCTCAGCATCCCAGTGAAGCTAAAACAATGGTAGAATTTCCAGAGGGAACCTACGTAGACCTGGGGATAACATACAACTCATGCGTAGGATCAAACTGAGGATCCTGGAGATGTGAGGCAGCAACACTACCTTCTGTACAACCATGCAAATTATAGTAGATTGAAAAAATAAATATTTAGCACTTGGTGCCAATTGTTTCATATGCTGTTTCATACTTGGTCCATTCTTTGCAAATGCTTAAACTTCCCAGTTTTGACCCAAAACACTGCTTTTGTCTTGGCTTTCAGGTAAACCGTATTCAAACCAGGCCAACCAGAAGTGCAGCACTTCTGATTCAGATGCCTCCACCTCCTCCATTCTGCCTGTTCACCAAGTTCTGGACAAGGTGAAAGGCTACTGTTCTGTGCGCTCTGACAACTTCTACAAAAACATCATCTTGTCCGACAGCTTTAGCCACAGCACTAAATTTTAGATGGAGAGAGAAAGGACACTGGGCAATGACTTATGTCAGATCAGCAGAATGCTAGGCACGTCTGTATACTGTATCATATTGCGCTAACCAACCAGAAATGGCGTAGAGAAATCCTTTAAAAAGGTTAAGGAGTGTGTTTTATATACTGTGATGTTCAAACTGACTTTTTTGTGTTTTGTAAATATCCATGGTATATTTAACTGTGTTTTTTTTTTTCTTTGAACATTGATTTTAATATTGTGTTCGAGTCCGCTTTTTGTACATACATAGCAATGTTCATTTATTTATACTTCTGCTTCATTGGAAATAAAAATGTGTGACTATTTTTTTGTCTCCAAAGATCTGTAACATGAGGGATGCACAGTTACTGATTTGTTTGTGCCTGAAAGGAACAAGTTGATTGAAAGCATATTCTATACGCTAATTCTGTTCTATTTGACAGTTTTCTTTCATTAACATAAGACGCCAAGTAACTTTCCCACTGTATTACTACCACCTAAATCTTGTATATTTTGCCAGTGTTTGTAAATGTTTAAGGGTTTTTTTTGTATCTTTTTATTTATACTTCTGCTTCATTGGAAATAAAAATGCAGGACGATCTTTTCCCCAAAGATTTATAATATGACGGATGAGTAGTTATTGATTTGTTTCTACCTGAAAAGTTCTGTTTCATTATTTCACAGTCTTTCATTAGCAAATGAAGCCAAGTAAACCTTTCCACTGTATATCGAATATTTTGCTACTGTTTATGATTTTTCCTGGTCTGCTCCACTACAGATTAATGCTTTACAGTGTTGTGACACCACATAACCAGTCCTATTTCAGAGCTCTTCTTTCTACAGAACAGGTTTTCAGGTTTGACACTAATGATTTTTTAGATTCATCTTTTTTTTTTAATGGTATTTATTCTAGAGCAGATGTATTCAAATTGTGGAATGCGGGTGAGTTGGAAAATACCAAAAAAAAAAAAAAAAAAGAGGTCTGCTGTTTAACGGCATCATGAAAAAAATATACCTAAAGAAGAGTCTTTGTTTATTCCTTAATTAGCTAGTTGTGCAGGTGTTTTGATGTCTCTCTCTCTCTCTCTCTCTCTCTCACACACACACACACACACACACACATGGCACTCTAACCTTATGTAATGGTAAATAATTCACTACCATGATTAAAAAAAAAAAAGTCATTAATGTGAAATAAAATGTATAACTATATCAAATGTGGAAGTGGTGCTGATGGGGGAAAAAAGTTTGAATATGTCTAATCTAAAGGGTGTCAACAGATTTAAGGCGTTCATTTACAAACTTTAATCTGGAATGAGTTTTGTTCAGTGGCTTGTATTGCTGCTTTTTGAGGATGTAGAGGACATAGTTTTACTGTATAATATATTAAAAAAAAGTTCAATTCAGCTATAATCTGTTCTGCATATTTGAAACACCAGAGCAACTTTCTTTTTTCATGTATCACGTATCTGACATACTGTAAGTTGTCACTAGTAGGGGTGTAACGAGCATACCATAGTGCTCGATATGAAGCTCTGAAATCTGTGTATTAAACAATACATTCAACAGGCTGCATAATAACATTGGCTATTCCTCATGAAATACTACGTACTGTATATGAGGTGTGATAATCATTTGAACTTAATCAAGCCCACACTTCCTCCTCTGAAAAAGTAGTTTCCTCTTTATCTCGTTAAAAAAATAAACACACTTCTCCTAAGCAAGCTGTTTCACAAGTATCTCCACATTTCATCCCAAGCTACCCAGGTGAATACATGAATATATAGTATGGGAGACCAATCTGTTGACATCCTTCAGGAGCAAAACCTGAAAACAATGTTGCAAAGCAGACATATGGAGTTGTTAAATAGATATTTGATAAATCACATTCTTTTTCAGAATAAAGAACTTATGATGGAGTGAAATTTAACATGAGACTGCAGCTAGCTAATGAAACAGTTGACTCGTTCATTATTGGTCTGTAGGCTCTGGCTGAAAACTGTCAGTATGGCTCACCTCATGATTGCTTGGTTTAAGAGACCCTGCATTGTCTGAAAAAAATGAAGATGGATAAAAACACCCAATGCTGGCTATGAATACAGCAGGACTTTTTGAAACTATGCTGCTGGTGTTAAAAGTCATTTCCTAAGGGTGATCTTACAGTTCAAGAGGACATGTAGTATGTAGTCAGTGACCACCATACTCCCCTACAAGTAGGCCATGATATGCAGTCCTTAATTTGCTAAGCTTTCATTCACTGGTTCTGTTCTGTTCTTTAACTTAATACATAGCACACACAAGCCACGTTCCCTCAGCACAGGTCCTGCACATTTACAAACATTAGTTATTGTTTAACTTCTAAAAAACAAATGATTTACTCATAGCTTTTAATTATGTATGTATTAATGGCAGTTATGAGAAAGTGTTACAAATAACGTCACGGTCGCCTCGCTACCGTGTGAAACGTACATTCACATTAGCTACTTCACCGAGCTTCATCAATAACCTCCCAGAGACATCAATTAGATTTGTTTCACCGTCTGATCCCAAAGAACTTGATCAGGCGACTGAATGCTTAGAGTCAACGCTCAGCTACACGCTAGATAGGGTGGCTCCACTTAAAAGAACAATAATTAGAGAGAAAAAGCTAGCACCTTGGTATAACGATCAAAGACGTACCTTAAAACAGACCAGTTGACAATTAGAATGTAAATGGCGTCAAACCAAATTGGTACTATTTCAAACAGCATGGAAGGAGAGCCTCTTGAACTACAGAAGATCTCTTAGTGTTGCTAGATTAGTCCATCTCTCCATCTTAATAGAAGAAAACAAAAACAATCCTAGATTTCTAGTCAACATGGTAACAAAATAAAGTAGGAATAAAACCACCACAGACACAGACCCACAATCACAATCATTACATAGCAGCAGAGATTTCATTGGTTTTCAAGTTTTTCATTGGTAAAGTTGAAAATATTAGATTTGAAATTCAGACTATTAATTTAAAACCAGACAGTCTTATAACTAATCCTGTAGATGATAATATAGCAATATCAGATCAACTATTATAATGTTTTACTCCCCTTAGAGAGACCAAACTAGCTTCATTAATCTCTTCAGCAAAATCATCAACTTGTATATGTCGCGTATTGTGACGTAACAGAGATATGATGGATGCAAATGCAGCTTGAACAGGTTTTATTTAGGAGAGACACAGGCAGGAAAATCCAAAACGTGATCCAAAACGTAATCCACAAACATGCAAGGGGTCAGGCGATCGGCAAACAGGCATACACGGGGCTAGGCAGGAATCAAGGTCGTGGTCACGGAAAACAGGATTGAGAAACAAAACATGAAACAAACAATGACTATGAACTGGGAGCGGAGAAACCAGCGTGAACTAAACAAACGAATCGAAACATGAAACATGACATGAACTATGACTGGTTATCTATCGTAAGGACTCTTAACTAATCTACAATACTATATCTTATCTAATCTATCCAAACTACTCTATCTAATATTCCGCGCTGTGTGCTGGGAGGCGCGCGGTATATATATGCCTTCCTGTTCCTCGGCTGAACAGGAAGGCAGACCGACGTCCTCGGCTGAACAGGAAGGCAGAGCGACGTACTCAGCGGAGCCTGCAAGCTGAACTTGGCTGGTCATGTCAGCAGACTGGGATGTAAGCAGAGCTTGGTTGTCCGTGTCAACAGACACTTGGTTGTGCATGTCAGCAGACGTGGACGTGAGCAGAGCTTGGTTGTCCCCGTCAGCTGACTTGGGCGTGAACATAACTTGGTTGGTTAGGTCATCAGACGTAGACGTGAGCAGAGCTTGGTTGTTTGTTTCAGCAAACTCAGGCATGAGCAGAACTTGGTCGAACGGTTCTTCTGACTCTGGCGTGAGCATAACTTGGTGGGTCAGGTCATCAGACGGGAACATGAGCAGAGCTTGGTTGTTTGTTTCAACAGACACTTGGTTGTGCATGTCAGCAGACATGGACGTGAGCAGAGCTTGGTTGTTCGTGTCAACAGACTCAGGCGTGAGCAGAACTTGGCTGTCAGTGTCGGCGGACTCGGGTGTGAGCAGAACTTGGTCGGCCGTGTCGGCCGACTTGGATGTGAGCAGGGCTTGGTCAGCCGTGTCGGCTGACTCGGACGTGAGCAGGGCTTGGTCAGCCGTGTCGGCTGACTCGGACGTGAGCAGGGCTTGGTCGGTCGTGTCGGCTGACTCGGACGGGAGCAAGGCTTGGTCGGTCGTGTCGGCTGACTTGGACGGGAGCAAGGCTTGGCTGTACGTGTCGGTAGATTCGGGCTTGAGCAGAATGTGGTCGGCCGTGTCGGTAGACTCGGGCTTGAGCAGAACGTGGTCGGCCGTGTTGGTGGACTCGGGCTTGAGCAGAACGTGGTCGGCCGTGTCGGTAGACTCGGGCTTGAGCAGAACGTGGTCGGCCGTGTCGGTAGACTCGGGCTTGAGCAGAACGTGGTCGGCCGTGTCGGTAGACTCGGGCTTGAGCAGAACTTGGTCGGCCGTATCAGTAGACTCGGGCGTGAGCAGAACTTGGTCGGCCATAACAGTAGACTTGGGTGTGAGCAGAACTTGGTCGGCCGTGTTAGTAGACTTGGGCTTGAGCAGGGCTTGGTTGTCTGGGTTAACAGACACTTGGGATAGTAACTGGGCTTTGCAGTGGATCTGTGGAGCTGAGACCCCCTCCTGAACCTCAGGCTGGAGCTCTGGGGCTGGGGCCTCCCTGTTGACCTCTGGCTGGAGCGAGGCAGGTGAGCCCACCTCGTGGGTCTCAGGTTCGAGCTCTGAGGTCGCCAGGTTAACCTCCGGCTGGGGCTCTGATGCTGGGGCCTCCCTGTTGACCTCTAGCTGGAGCTCGGCAGGTTAGTCCACCGCGTGGGTCTCAGGTTCGAGCTCTGAGGTCGCCAGGTTAACCTCAGGCTGGAGGTCCAGAGCTGAGACCTCCCCGTAGGTCTCGTGCTGGAGCTCTGAGGCCGCCATGTGGACCTCTGGCTGGAGCTCGGCGGGTGAGACCTCCTCGTGGGTCTCAGGTTCGAGCTCTGAGGTCGCCAGGTTCACCTCCGGCTGGGGCTCGGGTGCTGAGACCTCCGACGGGAGCTCCGAGGTCACCCTGTTGACCCCGGGCTGGATCTCTGCACGGGCTCTCCGGTGGAGTTTCTTATGCTCCCGCCAGCTGCTCTTGAAGCATTCATGAGAGCAGTAGAATGCTTCCTGGAGACCCAGTTTTTTGCAGGTAGGGCATTGTAGCTTGGTCTCCCTCCTGCAGCCCTCAGACATGCATGTCGGTGCCACCTCCACCACTTTCGCTGGAACCTGAAGCGGATCGGTGGAGGCTGACCTGTCAATCCCCTCATAATAGAGGTTAAATGGCAGGTCAGGCTGGGGCTGTCCATTGTCTCTCCACCCCAGTAGATCCAGACCATGAAGCTGCCCTGGCTGCGTGAACTCCTCCATAAAAAGTTCTGCAAATTGAGTGACATCCTGGAGGGCAGAGGACCCAGTGCTCACCAGCTGCTCCGCCCAGTCACGGGCTGGACCGCAAAACCTGGACACCAAGAACCCGATCCACTGTCTCTTAGTAGGTTTGGGAAACGCCAGGCTGCAGAAATATTCCTGGCAGCTGAAGAGGAACTCCAGCGAGTAGCTCCCCAATCCCGCTGTCTCTGGTGGCAGTTCAACGGCGTACCGTTGAGGGAACTGCACGGACAAGAAATGCGGCCAGTAATCCGAACGTTTCCCGATAAGGTATTGTCCTGCTACTCCCGTTGTAGTGTGATGTCTCTCTCGTCCTCGTGCTGCATCCATGGTAAAGCGGAATATTCTGTCACGTTTCGTGACGTAATGGAGATATGACGGATGCAAACACAGTTTGAACAGGTTTTATTTAGGAGAGACACAGGCAGGAAAATCCAAAACATGATCCAAAACGTAATCCACAAACATGCAAGAGGTCAGGCGATCGGCAAACAGGCATACACGGGGCAAGGCAGGAATCAAGGTCGTGGTCACGGAAAACAGGATTGAGACACAAAACATGAAACATAAACAATGACTATGAACTGGGAGCAGAGAAACCAGCGTGAACTAAACAAACGAATCTTAACATGAAACATGAAACGAACTATGACTGGTTATCTATCGTAAGGATATCTATCGTATTGGTTATCTATCGTAACCAATCTACAATACTACATCTTATCTAATCTATCCAAACTACTCTATCTAATATTCCGCGCTGTGTGCTGGGAGACGCGCGGTATATATACAAACCTAATCAGCGTCGTAATAGCTGACGGCTGAGGGCAATTCAGACACATGTGAAACAATAGCCAACGACAGAACAGGGAGGAGACATAACAAAACATAATAAATGCACGTGTCTAAATGTCATGAATGTCAACAACGAAAAGCAGGTGCTCGCGCACCTTGCACGGCAGCGTGCATTCACATGCTCTTCAGCACGCTGCTTAAAGGGGAAGTCGTGACAGTATACTAGATCCTTTACCTACATCTTTCTTCAAACAGATTATTCTGGAAGTAATCAAACCCCTTCTAAAAATAATCAATTCTTCCCTTAGCACTGGCTGTGTACACAAATAATTTAAACTAGCAGTTATCAAACCCATGATTAAGAAACCTGACCTTGACCCCTGTCAGTTGTCCAGCTATAGGCCAATCTCAGACCTCCCCCTTATCTCCAAGATCTTAGAAAAGGTTGTAGCACAGCAGCTATGCTCTACCTGTGTAGGAATAACGTTCATGAAATGTATCAGTCAGGATTTAGGCCTCATCATAGTACAGAGACAGCGTTGGTTAAAGTAGTAAACGACCTACTACTGGCCTCTGATCAGGGTTGTGTCTCCTAGGTTGTGCTGCTTGGCCTTAGTGCAGCTTTTGATACTATTGGTCATACAATTCTCCTTGGTAGACTGGAACAGAGGTTCTCAACCTTTTGTAACTAAAGCTCCCCCAAGCCTCCCCTATCATGTGGCACACACACACACACACACAGACATATATATATATATATAATCTGTTATTGATAGATAGATAGACAGATTTTTGCTTTTGTGTTTTAGTACTTTTTAAATTACTTTTATGATTTTTTAAAATAACCTTTATGACTTTTATAAAACTATATAATGGATAGGTATAGAACATGAATGATCAAAAATGTTTCTGACCACTATAACTACTTTGAAGAAGAGAACTATGCTGTAATAACGTGTACTATTTTACATGGAAAACATGTTGCAGTTCATTCGTCTTGCATTTTAAAAACATTCGCATAAGAATGATGTAAAGTGGGACGAAGGGCGCGTCTCGTTATCCATGACACTGTTAAATCTCTGGCTCTCAGCCACTCACTGAACAGAGCAGATGCAGAGAGAGGTGTGAGTGCAGCGGGAAAGCAAGACCTCGCGCCTGCAGGACAGTACTCCCGACTGGAAAGTTGCTAAGGTTTGTCCAAAAGTCACTAGATTTGTGGCTAGGCCCTTTTTTTTCCCCACCAAAAAAAGTCACTAAAGGGGCCTGAAAAGTCACTAAGTTGGCAACACTGGTCTACTCTGACAGCTAGATAAAAGGTAGGCTAAACTCCACCTCTCCCCAGCAAAAAGAAAATACAGAAGGAGAGGGAACACGGGGTTTTTCCTGTTATGCACATTCTATTTGAAAAGCAGTAAAATACACAGAGTACACAAATGATGCCCCTTCCGATCTCTACGCATACCCCCCCCAGGTGCCCCCCTGGTTGATGAACCACTGGTCTAAAAAATGTTGTTGGCATTAAGGGAACAGTCCTCTCCTGGCTCAGGTCTTATTTGACCGACTGCTATCAGTTCGTAGATGTAAATAGTGACTTCTCCATGCATTCCAACGTAAAATTTGGTGTTCCACAAGGTTCTGTTTTAAGCCCACTGCTTTTTACTTTATATATGTGTAGCATTCCTAAGTGGAGGGAAAACATTTATCCCAAATTTAGTAAATCCAACTACGCCACCCTGGGGGAGAACCAGTGAAATACTCCCAAATAACGGCACACAGAAGTTTTACCAACTGGGGCAAGGAACATGAGAGTGAGACGTGAGTATGAATATAAAAATTATATTTTATTATGACACTTAAGCATCATTGAAACTTAACATACAAATATAAAATCACTCTCCCATGAGGCACAATAAGGACTTTAAAACTGAGCACTTCTCCAGGCCCAGGCTTGGCAGAGACAAGGCAGGCCAGCTACAGCTTGCAGGAGGTCATCCAAACCCACCTCAAGTCACACCAAAATCATCAAACACTACCTACACCATAAGGAAGTTGTGTTGGCACACTGAGCACGCTGTGAAGCACACACCACCAAATAAATGCAGCTAGCCTCCCCTGTACCACCAAGACTCACTGGCTCCTGGAGAGAAAGAAGACACCGGTTAACCCAAAATTACACAAACACTAAACAAAGAAAGATAAACAAAAGTATTACAGACACCATGGTGTGGTGGCTATAACACTCAGGCCCACTGGCACCACCACATGAAATAGAGGCAGTTAACAGCACCTAAGCAGAATCAAAATGATAGTAATCAGAAAATAAAATGAAAAATATAGCAACTACAGCATGGAGACAGTAAGGCTTAACATACACCCTCTCAATAGTAAGGTGGTTGTGTAGAACAACAAACCTGAAACAGGTTTGAAGCTGGAAAACACTAATTTACCACTTAGCCTCCAGACTACATGTGGTTGCAGAACATAAGCCAAACATACATCCAAAACTAAAGTCAACAAAACAGACACTAGCACAACGAACAATACTAGACAAAGCAAGACAATAAATATTTAATAAATAATCAATAAAACCAAGCAAAACAGATTTAAAAAATGACCATAAAACAAAACAGGTGAAGCAAAACAATAAAACCATGAAGCAAAACACTGAACTAAAGCAAAACAAGAAACCGATCAAGCAAAACAGTAAGTAAAGCAAAACAGTAAGTAAAGCAAACCAGTTCAGGTGAAGCAAAACAGCAGCGGCATCACATGTAGCGTCTTTGGCTAGGGATTTGCCTTAGAGAAGATTTAGATGCTCAACTCCCCACTCTTGCCTTAATACAAAGATTGGAGTGTCAACCTAAATCTACTAAGTCCCAATGCGAAAACGGAGAGGTGTACTTACCATTGGGTTGAACAAACACCAGACGCGAAGTTGTATGATTACTCACAGGTACCGTGGCTCGACATACATATACATATCATTCAGCCACTGGCTAAATGTTGCGATCACTGAACGCGATCTCCGGCGCCAACTCGCCACAATGCAGCTAGAAGTAAGCTTTCTGATTACACAGTAACTCTGGATGGCCTTTCTGTTTCATCATGTGCAGCAGCAAAAGACCTTGGTGTGATTATTGACCCCAGTCTTTCATTTGATGCTCATGTAGATAATATTAGTAGGATAGCCTTCTTTCATCTCAGAAATATTGCTAAGATAAGAAATATAATGTCACTACATGATGCAGAACAATTAGTTCATGCTTTTGTCACCTCTAGGCTGGATTACTGTAATGCCTTACTGTCTGGTTGTTCCAGTAGGAGCATAAACAAGCTTCAGTTAGTTCAGAATGCAGCTGCTAGAGTCCTAACTAGAACCAGAAAGTATGACCACATCACCCCGATCTTATCCAGACTGCATTTGCTCCCAGTAAAATTTTGCATTGATTATAAAATACTACTACTGACCTATAAAGCACTGAATGGTCTCGCGCCACAGTACCTGAGCACCTGAGCATATGATCCACCACACCTACTTAGATCAAAAGGTACAGACTATTTGTTGGTACCTTGAATAGTGAAGGCTACAGCAGGGGGAAGAGCTCTCTCTTACAAAGCCCCACAGTTATGGAACAGCCTTCAAATTAGTGTTCAGGACTCAGACAAAGTACACAGTTTTATCCATTACAGGTTGGTAAGCATATCTAACAATCTCTGCCTCTCTTTACCTCCCTCTCTCCTTCTGTCAAGCCACACATGATTTTATGGAGATGCCAGTGATCCTGACCCTTTCTGTTCTCCGGACCTGCCTGAGCCATCTTGATGCCCTACCTCTTGATGGAGCTCTTATAGGTGTCATATCTCAACCCGGCCAGGACTCAGTTTCCCAAGAAGCAACATTCACCTCCCATGCACACATGTGCTCACCATCCCCGGAGTTCTAATCTCCCACACCTGTCACTAATCACACACACACTCTCTCTCCACTAGCATTTAGAGAGTCATTCGCCAAATGTTCATTGCGAAGTATACGTTCAGTAGACTTGTTCTCTGTGTTTCCAAGCCTTTCACATTCGTTTGCTATCTTTGTTATCTCGACCTCTTTTCCCATTTACGACTATGCTTTCTGCCTGTCCCCTTGTGCTTTGTTTGTCCGATCGCCTGACCCTTGCTTGTTTTACAACTACGTCTTTGGAACTACCCTTTACTACGCGCCCCCTTCTGCTTCTGTGCCAACTCCGGTTCATGACAGAAGGTTATAAAGTGTAATCACTGTGTGTAACTACAAAGTTTACTAATGTTTGGATATGTTCGTCAGGTATAATCTGGAATGTATACCCAATGTATACCCAACAGTTACAAATTACTTGTGGGAAGCATTAAATAAATTCATAGTACACTTGTTGATCAAGTCATAAGTGTGTATTGAGTTTGAAGAATTCTGTGTCTTACTAAACAGTAGGCCTAATTGTTTTCTGTGTCAATCCGTACCTCTGCACAGCAAGCATAATCTAAAACTATAAAACACTTCTAACAGGTGGGATTCTAAGTGTGTACATTAAGTGCTTTGTGTATGTCTAAAGCAGCTTCACTCTATGGCAGTAAATTAAGAACTTTGTGTTTGTCTAAATCAGCTTCACTTTCTGGCAATAAAGAAGCAATTAGACACATTCCAGAAACTGGGTTTCTAAACAAAGCTTGCAAATCAGTGTGAGAAGAAGAGATAAGAATTCTAGGAGGAAAGTACCAGACGGGGCTATAGGGTGAATTATGTGACATGGTAGAAAAACCCAGGTCTGGTAAAACTGTTAGAGGAAATACAACTGACTATGCATGCGCCACAAATATAAGGTATCATATGGATGTGAATAATTAGTTAATGCAATGGAGATTGGTCTGTTTCAAGAAAGAAAAGGTGAAAGCCCAACCTAGGGATAATTTTACTGCTTCAGAGAGGTATATAAAGACATGTTTGTGTATGTATAATTCAGACCCTCTGCAGACTGTCTCACTTTATTGTTTCAATAAAGTTCATTTACTTTATCTACAAACCCTCTGTCTCTGAAGTTTTTTGACTTAGGCTGGAAGGATTGATTTTTCTCGACAGAACTTTCATCAATTGGAGGCTACATTCTGCCACTGAGGATGACCCCAAGCAGTGCAGCCTGGAGATTGCTGAGGATGGTGCCGCTTGAAGTACCATGGAAATGGTTTTGGGCCTCAATTCCACATGGATATTCTCGCTGTGGTTGCTGGGACTACAGTTGCTGCTATGGCCTTAGGACTGCAATGATCACATACAATTTTGCACTGAAGTCTCCTTTAGTGAACAGTGGACTAGTTAAAAAAACAGACTTCATATAAAAACCATAATGAACTTTCCTTTACTTTCACATTATCTGTTGTTAGCCAGATGAGGAGGGGTTCCCTTCTGAGTCTGGTTTCTCTCAAGATTTCTTCCTCATATCATCTTAGGGAGTTTTTCCTTGCCACTGTCGCCACTGGCTTGCTCAATAGGGATAAATTCACACACTTAAAATCTGTATCCTTTGTTAATATGTTTCTGTAAAGCTGCTTTGAGACAAAGTCCATTGTTAAAAGCGCTATACAAATAAAATTGAATTGAATTGAATTGAATATGGCAACAACATACGATAATGGAACTGTGTTATGTGCATTCATGAATTGAAACAGTCCTACATTGCAAAAAAAAAAAAAAACTACAACTAGGCTTCTCTAATAGTATATTTTCATTCTGTCACATTCAAAGTAAGAAAAACTGTCATAACTTCAGACATTTTGCGATTACACCTTATTTTCGAAATGTTGTGTTTCAAGAGAAAGAATTAAGAATTAAGAATTGAAAGAATTAAATAGATACTTGAACCAGAATGTGCTTGGATCTAATTTTTGTATGTATTTTGAGTGAGTAAATCCATCCACATACTTTTAATAATATATCTTTAAGAAGATATAACTTTTACATGCTTACTAGGTGGCAAAAAACTTATAGTCTGGAAAATGCAGTAACAGGAATTTAATCTCATACATTTAGTTATTTTATTTGACTATATGACACTTTCCACCATTGTACAATGTTTACATACGCCAACCAAATTGATCTTATTCAAGTAATAAAAATATATATTTTAATGTAAATGTAATAATTTAGGCTGGGGGATATGCATGGGTATAAAAGGTTTCCTCAGACATAAAGAAAAATCTTCAAACAGCTCTTGTTTAACCCATAAACTAAAGTTTGGGTTATTTATTTATAGCAACCATGACCCCTTCTCACATAAGCATTGAACTCCAAGTATTAACTAACATCTTTAAATACGGTGAAAGAAATGCACAAGTACTTGTTCAGATTTTACAATACCATTCTCATAACCTATAATTCTGGGTTGCTGTATAGTAGCATGGAAAGAGCAGTAGGGAGTGTTTGTTCTTTCTTCCTGTCAGTAAATGAGACCTCCACAAATTCCTTCCAGAGGTCTCCTATAAATGCTTCCCTGTGAGGTAAACCAGCATTCCTGGAGAAAACCAAAATAAACGGCGTACGATACAAAAGCTCTGGTTTACCGACATAAAGCTCACTATGATGCAATTCTCAAGATGAGACCAGAAATCAACAGTTAGGTTTATGTAAATGTGTGTGTGTGTGTGTGTGTGTGTGTGTGTGTGTGTTGTGTGAATTTAAATAGCAACAGGGGAATAACTAAATATACAGTAGCTATTTAGAAAATGACTAGTCCTTAGTGCTGTGGGAACATTTCATCACCAGTAACCTCTGCCATAATTAGACTCTTGTTTGCTTTACTTGAATATGGAATCACATTCTCTTTCAAGCTTCAGATATAACAGATTTTATTTATAGCATTCTTTAACAAACAAAATAAATAAATCTTACATTAAAGTTAAAGACAGAGTATTGACTTCTGCAATTCCAGAGACATACTTTATCTACATGTTATATGTATGAAATAATATCATTTATACAGTCAAAACCATTTTTTCATACGCATTTAATACTTTTCTTTATATGACAGTCTATAGTAATGATCATAATCTGCTGTCTGGTTGCTTTTGGGTCTGGTTCCTCTTAATGTTTCTTCCTCAGGCTGTCTCAGGGAGGTTTTCCTTACCACCGTCAAGTCTGTCTTGCTCATTAGGGATTAAAATCTAAATCTGAATTTCTGTGAAACTGCTTTATGAGAATGTCTATTGTTAATATAACTATGAGAAATAAAATAACTTACACAATCATGCATTAACAACACGAGATTGCTGAAATACATCTAGATGAACAGGAAGGTCATAGTGCATATAAAATATGTTAATTTGCAGTGATTTACATGTGATGGGACTTTGGGGGGGAGACACACACACACACACACACACAGACACACACACAGACACACACACATACAAGGCCAGTTTACATGTTCATAACAGAAAGAACATAAAGTGCACTAGCCAACCAGCTTCCTTCATATAGAAATATTATGTCACACAATTACAGGTCTACTCACTGTTAACTGAATAATCTCACTGTATTCTTGAAATAAATCTTATCTTCATTACAAGGTGTAGCATTATTGCATTCTGGCCTACAGTACCATGCAGACTTGTGTAGAAGGCATGATTACATTTCAATTTTGGAGTAGAATTGCAGTTTTTTGGATTCAGGCAAATCCATCACATTCATCCTCGCTCGTGCATTCAACCAGGCTCAGTATTATGCACTGATGCAAGACCAATGAATCCTAGCAAATGGTAGTTGGGTTTGTTGGTTTAGTCAGGGTTATGTACCTTTAATATCTGTATACCATGTTGATATTTCTGTAAAGCTGCTTTGAGACAATGTCTATTGTAAAAAGCGCTATACAAATAAAATTGAATTGAATTGAATTGAATTATGTGATGCATTCCATGTAACATTGTCATGAGCTTTATATGAGCATTTTATATTGTGCTTTCTTCCATTCGTTTAACAAATATAGCATCTGTACTGTCAGATATACTGTCCTGTCACTATTAATATGCATGTTTAAACATGCAATATGATCACAAACACTTTGAAAATCCAAAGAACAACTTCACTTCTACACACTGTGGCAATTTTAACAGACAGAGCACTCACTGAAACAGTAATATAACCGATGTGTTGTTTAGAAATATAGCTCAAGGGGAAGTGTGCTCACACTCATATGCCAGCATATTGGATGCAGTCTGGTGTTAAAGGGGTGTAAGAGGTGCTCAGAATTTATATATATATATATATATATATATATATATATATATATATATATATATATATATATATATATATATATACTAAGATATTTTTCCTTCCCTTTAAAAACAGTTTTAGATTTTATTTCAAAATATAAGTCATATTTACTCGCCTACAACCCCATAATAACAGTTGGTGAACCCATCTGGTTGTGCAGTAGTGTTTGATCTGTAAAGAGTGCAAACACATATAGTCTTCTTCACATTCCTCACACTTCCTCAGTAAGTGTTTCTCCTCTGTTTCACTTTAGCTTTATATTGTTTTTTGAATATTCTTGGAGAGGACTTCAGGGTTGTATTTTCATCTCTGCAGAATACATAAGATTTACATGTGATTCTTTATCTAGTAATATTAAGTAATAACTATAAAACATGTTAAAATATTAAAATATCTGTTTATATTTCAAAGGAAATATTATGTCAGATTTTGATCCATGTACTGATTACCTGTGGGAGCAGAACTTCATGCACTCTGTGTCTCTCTTGTTTGCACAAAAGCATCGTTCCAAATGTCTTCTTAGGCGCATTTGGAGGAATCCAAGACCATATGGAATCACTTGACTGAAAAGAATATGTGAAAATGTATATATAGAAACTCAGCAAAAAAAAAAAGAAACTTCGCTCTCACATTCAACTGCTTTTATTTCCAGCAAATTACTTAACGTGTGTAAATATTTCTATTAGCATAAAAACAAAAACTGAACAAGTTTCACAGACATTTGACGAACAGAAATGGAATAATGAGTCCTTGAACAAAGCGGGGATGGGGTGGAAGCATCTTTCTTGTGGTGTTTTTCAGAGTCAGTAGAAAGGTCTCTTTAGTGTTATTGTAGCTGTGACCTTATTTGCCTACCACCTGTAAACTGTTCATGTCTAAAGGACTGTTCCACAGGTGCATGTGCAATAATTGTTTATGGTTCATTGAATAAGCATGAAAAACATCGTTTAAAGATCTGCAAGTGCTAATTTGGAGTTTACAAAATAATCTTTAAAATACAGTCTCCTGAAAAATATTAGATACATTTACCTATATTCAAGATAATTTCACTTTCTAAGATTTTTTTTTTGTCTTGTGTAAGAGTAAGCAAACACCATTAATCACATCGGACATCAGTTTTGGGAATTTCAGCCAAACCATTATGCAAATGATCAAGATTGAATCTTTATGCATGGTCATATCAACAGTAGTCAATACAATTTCGTGTAAGACCTAAAATATGTTAAAATTTAAATATAAAAAGTCAAGCTTTTTCAGTACGTAATAATCAGATATTAGCAGGTTGAAACTGAATGTTTTTTCATTTAAAATTCCTAAACTGCGTTTTTTTTCTCCCCAAGCAAAGGTAGGTTCTAGTGTCCAAGAAAATATCTTAATGTGACTGGTTTGTTATATCAGTTATTAAACTGTGCGGTTCTGACTAGGTTTACTCAGTGTTAATCAGTGTTAGTCATGTACCTGGGTGTGTTGACCCAAACAATTCCAATGTGGCAGAAGTACACACACTCCCTGTCCTTCAGGTTTTCACAGGAGCAGCGTTTCTCACGATCATGAGCCTTGTGGCTGAGCTGTGGGGATAAGCCTCGTCGTGTGTGTGACTCAGGGACTTGCAGGGATGCTGTGAAGGCTGTGGAATAGGAAGAGTTGAAAGACTCTTGGGTCAACAAATATCTGCTCAGAACCTTTCATGAACGTATACATTTGTTTTGTCTTTTCCTGATGAGGTTTGTTTGGCTGGACCACATTTTTGTGGACACAAAAATCTGATCTATTCAAATCAGACCTGAGCCACTTTCACAGGATGATAGATCAGATACATGTCTGATTAGTGGCCATGTGACAGGAATCATCCAGTGTGGGCAGTATAGTGCAACAACAATAAGGGACAGCAACAGCAGTCACTGTATTCAGTGGGAGGATGGGGAAATTCATGATTTAATTCAATTTAGGGAAATGAATCGATTGCTATGGCATCATGTTTGAAACAAAAGCGCAGCCAAAAACAAACAATACCAAAGAAATACTCTTCTATATACATATTCAGTGAATTCTTTTACGGCAGGTCCAAAGTCCGACCCCAGGACCGAATGCAGCCCTCAAACAGATGATAATTCGTATAGACAATCGGTGACCGGCTGGCCAACACTTTCCAGGTTTTCTCTTTCACCTGACGGTGGCATACGTTAACAAGGATGGCTAAATTCCAAAAGGCTTTTTTTTTTCTCAGATTACACATGCAAATTCATTTACTGAATGACTATTTAGTCATGGCTACAGACAAAATGCACAAAGTTAACAGTGAGAAGGAACAATGTAAAAAGAGCTGGAAACACAATGTACATTGTCCTTAACCATTACATGATGAGCATACCTATTAATCTGTGCCACCTCCGCCCCCATCTCTCTCTCTCTCTCTCTCTCTCTCTCTCTCTCTCTCTCTCTCTCTCTCTCTCTCTCTCTCTCTCTAGCTACACATGCTACTCCTGAGATAGCAGTGATCCATGCTGATGCCCTACTCCTGGTTGGAGTTCTCATCACTTGGAAATCACTCCCTGCTACCGAGGATGGCCTCCAAGATGGACAGCCTGAAGATCAGTGTATAAGTTCAACAAGACTTCAGTGGCTGTATTCCTTCCATTTTTTTGTTTATTCTTGCATCACTACTTGCTTGCTGTATTCCATCCATCCAAAGTCCAATTTCAATCCTTGTGTGTGTTACTTTTTACCATCCAGCACATTAAAAAGATATTAAAAAGATATGATCAATATAAAAAATTATTTAAACAATAAATCAGAATAAAACACCTAATGTAGCCCAAATGAACAATTTTCCCAGGTTCACATAATCAGGCTATATTTAAACTGCATGCACATGCACATAAATGCATACAATTTTTGTCTAACACCATCAGCAGAATAGCAGACATATAGAAAAAAAAGGACCGGTGTGAAAATATACTATAATCACTGGCTAACTGATGATTGGCTTGTAACTCATTATGTGCATTATATACTGTGCATTTTGCCTTTACTACTTATATCTGATTGCATTACAGACAAACACAAGCTGTTTAATGGCTTGATGTAACGTGTGGTGATGAGAAGCAGGATGCAAGTGTGTGATATCAATGTGCAATCTATTAAGTCAATCCAATAATCATCACCATATTCCAGACACTGGTCAGAGAACAGGCAGAAAATATTAAACTACGATAATCCATAATCTTTAAACTGGAAACACAAGCAAGGATCCAAATCAGGCAACACCAGACATACTTTTTTTTTTAAGACACAAGGCTCGGGTTTAATGAGAAGGATGCACGATAAGACTTCACAAGAGGCAATAAATAGACAAACTAATCAGGAACTACACACAAAGCATGTGAACAATAGGGAGATAAACCAATGTGCAAGTGCAGCTATTGGCACTTACAGCTGTGGCATGTGCTGAGAAGGGGAATTTTGTGCCAGTTGGAAAATTAGTCTCTTTGCAAAAAATGCAATCTGCAACATCTATTTTTAATCTGCAAATCACTAAATATCACAGGAAAATCAAACCCACAATGCCCAAGGGCTTTATCTGAACCCGAACTGATTTAGGGGTTTCCAATCAATGGGAGTGAATACTTATGCAGTTACAACTTTTTAACATTTTTTTACATTTAAAAATCCTCATCCCAACACTTCAAAATTATGAGTTATTTCATGTAGCTTCTTTACATATACTCCCCGTTAAGTTCCAGGTTATAACACTACAAGAGGATGAATACTTATGCAAGGCACTCTATGTGCAAGATGTAACTACATATTCTTCTTTTTCTTCTCTTTGATATTCAGAACTCAACCTGTAGCCTGAAACGGTGAATAAATATAATTTTTTTCATGGTTCATGTGTCCTAGCTTTGTCACATGCCTACTCGATCATCATGTTATTTTTGAATAATTAATAAGTCTACAGTGAAGAAGGCTGCTGTTTTTGAAAAACAGCACCAACTCATAGATGCTTGGCAACAGGTGTGGCCCAGATAAACCCAGGTAACAGCCACTGATGGTGGTGTAGAGATATATGATTTCTGTGGAGACTTTAGTTCCTGACTTGCTGCTATTATAGGCGTCACACACTTCAGCAGCTTCAACGAGATCATCAAGGTCTCTCAGACATTCACAATCCACCAAGTTTACCCTTACTGCCTGAGTCTGGATCTGATTCCAGACTCATATGCATTACTGCACTTACTACAGGCTGTCAGTCAATCTGTGTGTTACCATGGCAACACGCAACGCTCTCTCCAGCTCTGGCTTCTTTGGGATCTGTTTTAGTTGGAGCAAAAATAAACAAAATATTTGAACATATTGTGTGTGAAATGTCAGTTACTTAATTTCTTGTTTATAGAACTAGTGTGTAAAAGCAACATCACACACACTGCTGTGCTGAATATCAGCATGGTTGTGATTGCCTGCCATTACCTGTCATTACATCTCATTACCTGCTGCTGAATCATAGCTGTGCTAATATTCAGTATAACAGCAGTATAACATCTTGCTCATTTGATATTACATCTTAAATATAATTTTTAAATCTAAATCTGCCCAGGAACATAAACAACTACTCTTTCCTCTGTCTGATCAGAGCACAGTGTTCAAGGTTGCAGAGGTGGTGCACTGCTTCGAAATCAACTGTACCATTTCATTTTGCCAAGCAACAGTTTCTTGTAGCACATCTTTCATACTGTTACTAAAGAACTATCCTGATCATGGTGGAGGGGGTATCAAATTAAAAACCAGGTCTTTAGATATGTTACCTCCTTTGTTATTTTATATGTTACCTACCTGCTTTTTTGACAAAGGGTAAGGGTTAGAAAATAAGAAATGTCACATTCACAGCAAAATTACATTTACAGCCATAACATTGAAACCACCTGCCTAATATTGTGTAGGTCCCCCTTCTGCTGCCAAAACAGCTCTGAGCTGTCAAGGCATGGACTCCAAAAGACCTCTGAAGGTGTGCTGTGGTATCTGGCACTAAGATATTAGTAGGAGATCCTTTAAGTCCTGTAAGTTGCGAGGTGGGGCCTTCATGGATTGGACTTGTTTGTCCAGCACATCCCACAGCAAGCTGTGATGCACTGTGTTTTCTGACACCATTCTGTCATAGCCAGCGTTAACTTTTTTTTTAGCAGCTTGTGCTACAGTAGCTCTTCTGTGGGATCAGACCAGACAGGCTAGCCTTCACTCTCACGAGTATCAATGAGCCTTGGGAGCCCATGACAGTGTCGCCGGTTCACCGGTTGTCCTTCCTTGGACCACTTTTGGTAGGTTCTAACCATTGCATACCGGGAACACCCCACAAGACCTGCTATTTTGGAGATGCTCTGACCCAGTCATCTAGCCATCACAATTGGGCCCTTGTGAAAGTCACTCAGATCCTTACACTTTTTAAAATTTTTCCTGCGTCCAACGTTGGGAACTGACTGTTCACTTGCTGCCCAATATATCCCACCCCCTGACAGGTGCCACTGTAATGAGATAATCAATATTACTCATTTCACCTGTCAGGGGGTTTTAATGTTAATGTCGATGTATATTTAATATTTAAAATTTTTTGATAGACTCAGTTCACAGTAGCAATTCTACAAATCAGTGATTCAAGAAGTTTTAAGTTGAATAAAACCATAAAAATGCATATAGTTTTATCTTTGCCATTTTAATATAGAAATTCTGTATGACCTATTTTAAATGTAGCTTCTGATATTCCAGTAATCTGGAGATGTACATTTTGCATGCACTGACATGTTGTGCTAAATGAATCATACAATTTCACAACATTTGAACAACAACCATGAAAAAAAAAATGCATAGGGAAGTTGTTTACCTTTTTGCTCCATTACCAGAATGGCACTGAGGAAGAAGATGGAGGAAAAATCCATACAGACTGTATTTAAAAAATCCCACGAAGCTGAAAACCTAATAGCTTCAGATGTTCATCCAGAGGATCGAGTATGCTGGATGTTTGTGATGGTAGAACAAGTTCTTGAGTCTCCCTTTCCATCTGTACTCTAAACACCTCCAGATGACTACGCACACCGCCCCGTTTCTTCTCACTGTCTATCACATGATTCCCTCGCTACAGGAGTTTGTTGATGTGGTTTGGTACACACATATGTGTATTCAAGAAGAATTATAGTAATTAGTGTGTCATTTCATACAAGAGTGAGAGCTATAGATCTGTAGCTATTCCTGGAGAATAAAAATTAGCAAAACTATTTTTTGAAGTCTTTTCAAAAACTATTTAAAGGATGCTGTCTGGGACCATTTCCCAAACCAAGGGAAGACCATTGCGGTAAACCTTGCTCTTAATTAAAAACATTAAAAAGCCAATTGAAACACCTCAATTAAAGCATCTGCATGCCAGACTTTTTTAATTGCTAGGGGTTCCTCAGATTAGTTAAAATTTTGCTTCAATTAAAATGGAATGCGGCCAGAAGGGAATTTCTCCCAGATGACCATTTTCGATGTGGTTCCCCCATCTTTGAGCATACACATAACTAAGGTAGTGGCTGTAATTTAGCTTAAAATGCACTGCATTCAGGCAAATATATTAAGAATTGCATGAAAATAAGAAGCAAAAGGAGTGGTCATCAGTGGGATCTGTCATAAATAAGAATGAGACAGGCATGACGTATTTTGTGATGCCCATACACGTTTTTCCCTTATCAGATACATTTAGATTTTTTTGAATTCTCATTAGTCTAGATAAGGCTAAGATTTACCTTCAGGGAAGATAATTAAAGACCTGGCTGCACATAAAACAACATATTTGGTTACAGAGCCTTTAGCTATGGCAATTAGGTTTGTGAGGTAAGGCTCAAGTGGAAGAGGAAGGGGAAAAAACTTCAGAGGGACTCCAGCCCCACCTCCTGTGTCTGTTTTTGTCTGCGGGAAAGGTTTAATGAACAGTTTTTGGTAAAATTGCTCACTTGTTTTCCGGCTCCTGAGCTGAGAGTAGAAACCATAGGAACACTTTGTTGCATGTAAAAATAAATAAATAAATAAATAAATAAATGTGGTCTTCAGGGCAAAGTGAACGCATGCTATTTTTGTACTGTGTTTACATTTTTTAGTGCTTGCAGACAGTATGCAGCTAATCATAAGTAGTAAATTCATAAAGGTACAATAATAATATAAGCCATTGCGAAAATAATTTATGGTGTCAAGCAATTGTGAGAAAGCATGGGGAATTTGTGCTATTGTAGCACTGCTACAGGATATAATATTTACTTTATATCTGTCATAAAATTCAATTGAACAGTTCCGTCAAACAAGTCAATTTAAAGGCACACAGAGAAGGTATTTAGTACTTAATATAATAGTATACTATTGTAAATACTAAATTCCTATCTAGTACAATCTATTGCTGCAAATCTGAGTGCAGTCAAAAATTTCAAAACTCATTGATCATATATATATAATCTAGCTTACATGATCATGTCAGATCATTAAAGCTCACTAAATGATTATACCAAATCACTAAAATGACCATCAGATCACTAACGGTCACTAAAATGGTCATACCAGATCACTAAAATGACCATCAGATCACTAAAGATCACTAAAATGGTAATACCAGATCACTAAAATGGTCATACCAGATCACTAAAATGGTCATACCAGATAAATAAATGGTCATACCAGATCACTAAATGGTCATACCAGATCACTAAAATGACCATCAGATCACTAAATATCACTTAAATGGCTTCATGCCAGATCACTAATGATCACTAAAATGGCTTCATGTCAGCTCATTAAAGATCACAAAAGATCACCAAACTAGTCACATCAGATCACTAAAGATCACTAAAGAGTCCTAAAATAGTCATGCCAGATCACTAACGATCACTAAAATGGTCATGCCAGATCACTAAAATGGTCGTGCCAGATCACTAAAGATCACTAAAATGGTCGCGCAAGATCACTAAAATGGTTATATCAGCTCATAAAGATCACTAATATAGTCACGTTAGATCACTAAATGTCATGAAAATGGTCATGCCAGACCACTAAAGATCACTAAATGTCATGAAAATGGTCATGCCAGACCACTAAAGATCACTAAAATGGTCATGTCAGCTCATCAAAGATCACTAAAGATCGCCAAAATAGTCATGGCAGATCACTAAAGATCACTTAAATGTTTATGCCAGATCACTAAATTGGTCATGCCAGATCACTAAAGATCAGTAAAATGGCCATGTCAGATCACGCCGTGACCACACTTCCAGGGAATCATTTATATATAACTAAATTAATAATTTAGTGTAAGTGTCTGGGCATTTTGGCAACATACCTAAACACTGCAAAATTGATATCTTAGCAGTTGAAAATATCTTGAATATGAGTAAAGGTATCTAATATCTAATATAATAATCATATATTTGCTTTACTGTAATCTAACTCACTCAACTGGTGACAAACAAAATTAGTTTGTTAGAACAGATCTGAAAGATTCATATAGATGCATTCCAATTGTTTTGACATTTCTGTACATTTCTTTACATTTGTTGCGTTATTGTTGGCCAAAAAACCCCAACAGAACATTGTTTCCTGCTCTCTTAAGGTAGTGTAAAATTGGTGATTATTTAAGCAAAGAAATATTCAGCATGAATTACTGAGAAGTGTTTGGTGGCAGTAGCCGGATGGGCTGCAATACATTACACCTGGATGAATGAGTAATGTGCCCTGTGTTCCCCAAGAAGTTACTGAAGCCGAATGAAAGAATTTAACAAAACATGAATACATCATTTATTTGAAGAAGTTTATAAGCCACAATAAATATTTTAAGGATTGCAGTTTACATTCCCAAAGTAAACAATTGTAACATTCAAAACTGTATGTAAATTACATATGCATACTGACAGCACAAATTATGTATTCAAAGCAATAACTCAAAATTCTATTTTAAAAATAAATCAACACAAATGTTAGTAACATGTGTGTTGGACATTCTCACTGTGGTTGCTGGGACTACGATTGCTATTATGGCGCTGGGACTGCAATTACCACATGCAGTTTTGCATTCTGGTCTCCTTTGAACAGTGGACTAGTTCAACAAATAGACTTCATATAAAAACCATAATGAACTTTCCTTTGCTTTGACACTATCCGTTGTTACCCAGATGAGGACGGGTTCCCTTCTGAGTCTGGTTCCTCTCAAGGTTTTTTCCTCTTAACATCTTAGGGAGTTTTTCCTTGCCACCATCGCCACCAGCTTGCTCAATTGGGATTAATCCACACACTAAAATCAGTATCCTGTGTTTATATATTTCTGTAAAGCTGCTTTGAGACAATGACCATTGTAAAAAGTGCTATACAAATGAAAATTAATTTGAACTGAATTGAATTAACACATACTGTATTTCCCTAACTTATGTAAAGAGCAGGTTAAAAAAAGTCAACATGAATTTGATGATTTGATGAATTAGAGTGTGAATTAGTTTCATGTTATCATGTGAAAAGTAGCTTTTATTACTTATATATAGTTTTATTTATACATTGATGAACTTGATTGGACGCTAATCTGAATTGATTGGATATTGAGCTCATGTGATTGATATAGCGTACAGTCATTAGCTGGATGAGAGAAAAGACTTTAAAAACTTCTGAGATTTGTAATGAGTTATTTTTGAAGAACAAAAATAAGTAATATAAATAGTAAGTAAATAGTAAGTTTTTAGTAATAGTACATTTTTAAATTACTTCATTAATAATACAATTTTTTTTTTTTTTTTTTTTTTTTGCAATGCAGTCCATCTCACACACTAACTCACCCTCTTTCTCCACCAAAGAAATGACATTTGACCAGGTTACCCAACCAGGTTACAGGGGTCTACCTGGTGCTCACCTGCAGACACCATCTCCAGGGACAAAAATCATGCCAAACACTTCCTTTATAGCTTTGCAGGACTGAGTGGCAGATGTTCCAGTTATGAGGTGCCACCTAGTCAAGTAACGGAGTATTGTCTTATTTTTTATTTTTTATTTTTATATAATACAGTACACAGGAATACATAAAGTGCAGATACATGACAGTATAAGAAGAGAGCAAAAAAATACAGTAAATACACCAAACATTAAATCCACAGAGCAGTGCACGTTAACTAGACAGGACAATAGCACAGTGGTGTGTAAAACCTAGTGCAAACAATTATCTGTAAACTATGGTGGGTGTTGGGAGGGATTGACTAGTCCAACAATGTGTTGAGTTCTCTCAGTGCCTCAGAGAAAAAGCTGTTGTGGAGTCTGGTGGTGGTAGCACGGATGCACCAGCACCTTTTTCTGTTCTCCTTTGAAGACCTAAAAACCGCACACTCCTGCACCAACTAAAGACTCTACATTTTTTTAAGGAAGCTCTTTTCCAGGATCCTTTCATATTAAAACTACTGGTTTCTCATGATAGAGTTTTAATATTCAACAACTCCTAGCAAAGACTCTTCAGCGGGGGTCCAGGCTATATGTTGTTGATGACCAATCCATAACATTTTGGTTTGCCTGGTCATGGTGAGACAAACAGTAGCGCTATAGTGATATGGCCAGAGCAAGGCTTAATGCTGAATAATCTCAATGTGCAAATATTATAGTTTTAAAAATATTTCAGTCGATACTCATTTCAATATTTGGATTAAAACTAACTCATGTTTGTAGGTTTTAAGTAATATTGCATTAGAGAATCATATTTCTGTTTGAATTTGTATACATTTTCTATTTATATTGCTTATATACAACAGTTTACAAAGTAAAGAAATTGAAAAGGACACTCTATGTGCACAAAGAACATAAAGGAGTGTGAAATGTTCTGCATGGTCCATGAGTGGTCTAACCTCTCCAAGCTGACATAGTTAAACTTTATTGAGAATTTTTTATTTTCAAAATGCCAATTATTTGGAAGTTGCATGTGGTTTCAATCGCTTAGTTTAAGTAAATAAAAATAAAATAAACTAGGTATCTATGAAGCATTATATAAAAATAAAAATGAAGCTTATATCCCCCAAACCTCCCCAAAATCCCCCAAGTCACTACTTATCCACTGTCACTGTATGGAACAGCTGGTTTAAAAGTGCCTGTTTAATACTGTCTTTTGTGTAAGAAGTACTTAAAATAATGACACCAAAATCATCTCAGTCAGCATCCCCATGCCAGAGTCTCCAGACAGTGTAATAAGTAATAATCAGCTTTGATTTTCCTGTACATGTGCATCCAATCTGTGTCCTTGTATCTAAGACAGAGGATGTGGCCAGCTTACCAGAGAAGGCCTCTGTGTGAGACCGAATAGTGTGGTCTCAGAAGATTTTAAAGTGTCATTGAAGCGGAATCACTGGCTGTTAGAGACGCAGCATGCTCAAGCAGTCCACCAAGTTTATGGCTTCAGATACTGAAGGCCTGGAAATGTTAAAAAACAAAAAACAAACAAAACATGCAGGATAAAGCATAGATATAGCCATATAAACATGAATCTAAGACTAAATAAAGAATAAAAGATTAGAATAAAATGTATAAATGCAGCAGTGACCTATGATGACTAAAACAGAAAAATATACGGAATTGGCAGCTGTTGCTTGTATTATCCACCATAAGTAATCATATAATTTAACAGAATTTAGAAAATGTTAAATATATAAAACATAAAGAAAAGAAACCAACCCAAATCCATTTTAAGACAAATAAGACTATGTTTTCAATTAAGAAGAAATGCCGGTGTATAATTAAAGCTCCAGGGCCCGTCGTGTTGTTAAATGCAAAACTATGCTATGTACACAGCTACTATGTTTACATAGGTACTCATGCGATATATATTTGAAAAGCTAAGATTTGATTGATACAAACCATTTCAAGATACAATCACAACAGCAGCTACAATCAACGTCTCTGTCAGACCACCGACATACAAACAAACAATTATGAAACAGAGGAAACTTACCTATGAAGCCTCATAGTAGTCCACTGATCCATAACATCCCGACAAAAACAGTCTCGTTAAACTAGCAAAGGTCCAAATGATCCAATCAAATAAAAACATTTAGTCCAAAACACATTACATCAGTAAATACCCACGGACTGTTGCTGTGTCATTTAAAAGTACCAGCAGATGTGCTAATCTTTCATGTATTATCCATTATAAATTCAGTTCACTTGTGAATATTCCTTATCGATTGACTTCAAAATGGCCGCTGCACTCTGATCTTTCAATTGACACCTCATTTGAACCAATAGGATCTTCCATGTCCTGTCCATAGCCTTCAATAGCCAATGAGAGTCCGTCCCCCTTTCCTTCGTGAAAATCTCAAGCTTATTGCAACCGATTGTGTGAATGACTGGCGCATCATATAGCCAATGAAAGTCTCAAAAATATGATATGCTGCTTTAGAGGTGAGTCTCAACATTTCAATTTAAAATTTAAAACAAGTGGCTTTTTAAAAAGTGGTTCGTTTTTCTGCATGTAAAAGCACACAAAAGGTTAAAAGTGTAGTTTTGACTGACTTATGGAAGGTGAATTATGGTGAAACATGAGGAAAACATAATAAAATATATTATAAAAACTTTACATGAGATATATATATATATATATATATAATAAAAACTGTATACTCAGACATAAATAAGCTTTAGTTTACATTATGAATATACATTTTGTAGATATGTGATGTGATAAGTCTCAGTGTCACCTTTCATTAGTGCCCAAAATTATGATAAAATCAAGAGCAGTAGCCTTCTTATCCTAGGTATATGTCCATGGTTACCAAGGGTCCTCTGGAGTCTCCAAAAGGTGATTGGATGGAAATACCCTTTGAAAAACTAGTGTAGAATATAAATTTTATTATTATTATTATCAAATTTGAACTTGGACTAGGTAAGGCTTCATGCTGTGGTCCAACTGTGTTTTTGCATCTGTATGCAATAAATAAATAAATAAATAAATAAATCAGGCAAAAAACAAAAAACAAAATCAAAAAACAAACAAAAAAACCCCTTCTATTTCAACGTGTTTAAACTTCTATCTCTCAATACCAGTAGCACTTAAAGTGATTCTGACTTCTGGGTAAAAAACGTCAGAGTGTCACCTTTCAAAAGAAACCTGCATGCATGCACTCCAAATGGTTTAAGAAAAGCTTTAATTTTGGGTATGCCTTGGATAAGCATTTTAGGCTAATTTTACAGGATTGTTAAGAGGATAAAAGAAGGACGAGCTGGTCAGCGAGAGAAGTGTCAGCTCGATGGTTTCCGATACTGGGATGTCACTGACAGCAGATGTTGCACTCAACTAAGTGACAAATGGACGGTTTGTAATGGATGGTGGTTTTCACAGTGGAATATACTAACTTAAAAGATATGTTCAGAAATGTTATGCTCGAGTCAGAGTGAGCAATACTATATGCATGTATACTCCAGGGCTAGGTGAAATGTGGAGAAGCAGGATATAAAAAGCTGGAGCTCCTCAACTGTGCAGTTAGCAATGCCAAAGATGACATCAACGTACTGAAGATATTGTGTGGGTTCATGTCCTGTAAATTGTTCAAAGAATTTTTGCTCAACAATGACGAGGTTTGCACAGAAGCATCCCATTTTAACACCTCGTTCCTGTGAGTAAAACTTGTAATTGAAGCTGAAGCAGTTAAGTGTCAGCATAAGCTCTGACAGTCTGAAGAGCTTTTCAGTGTGCGGGTCCATTTTCATTATTGACACTTACTGTGTACAGGCTTTTGATGTCCATAGAAAAAGTAAAGGATTGTCGTGCATGAACTGTTCTTTTGAAGGATTGGCATTGATGAAATTATCTGAGGCTTGAAATTCTCCTGTTCACAGAGTCCAGGAGGATTTGATGAAATTATAATTTGAGAAGTCAACAGCAGTTATTGAAACCCTAAATCCAGCCCTTTTGGCACCAACAACCATGGCCGATTGGATAATTTCCTGAATGAACAGGTGTTCCAAATAATGGGGTGGGTTTTGGCTTTGGATAATCACGAGTCAGCAAAAAAGATTGCGATAAACTAATATTTACCCATAATTATGTCTTTTAAATGTACTACATACATTTTGGCCATTGTTTTCCATATTTTCATTCTTCTGCTAGCTATTTCATGAAGTAGGAAGGGAGGATCTTAGTGTAAAAAAAAAAAATCATGCTCTAATTGTTAAAGTTTTCCTGGACATAATATTTATTAGAATTAAAATTAATGTAGGCCTATATATAATACTACATTGCACACTGCTTTAAAAATAAATAAATAAATAAATAAATAAATAATGCTTTCAGATTCCTGATATCCACATGACAGTATACACACCTCCTCCAGTTTCTTCTCTTCCTGTACTGGCTGGACTGCGTTTTACTGCCACATAGTGGTCATAAAAGGATTTCACCTTATATCATTTGGAAATAAATTTCAAGTTATCAAACCATTAAAAAATGAATGGAATATGGAGATTTCTTCAGAGTGCACACTTCTTGTTTCTTGCAGGAAAACCACACAACAAATAGATCTAGCAGAATAATTACATCAATTAATTATGTGTATACCCCATCATGGTTGAATTCTTGTAACTGATTGGTCAAGAGGTGTGTGTTCTTAGACAGTAGTTACAGCTGTAACATGAAGAACAGGTTTATGGGATCACGATTAAATTAATGCATTCGTTATTGTTTCTATAGTAACAGATAATTCTCTGGGACTTGAACAGCAGACGCTCCACATCATCCATCTATCCATCAATTTTCTATACCGCTTATCCTACTGGGTCGTGGGGAACCTGGAGCCTATCCCAGGGAGCATGGGGCACAAGGCAGGGTACACCCTGGACAGGGTGCCAATCCATGCACATACATACACATTGAACATGCCAGCCAGCCTACCATGCATGTCTTTGGACAGGGGGAGGAAACCGGAGTACCCGGAGGAAACCCCCGCAGCATGGGGAGAACATGCAAACTCTGCACAAACGTGGCAGGAATCGAACCTCCAACCCTGGAGTCAACCCACCATGTGGAGTAGTGTGTCAGTGCTGTTTTCCAGACATGGTGCTTTGTAAAGTCTTTCGGACAGAGGAGTTTATACTTTCTGGTTTCTCTGTAAAATGACAAGCTACATTTTTGATATATATATATCAAAAATGTAGCTGGTGCTGCATGTCATTCATAAATAAATTAAATACTTCAGTCACGACCTGGGCTTGTAGTATTTTCATATAACCGCATGCTCTGGTGTGTGTTATTCCTTACATAGAAACTGATTAAGTCTCACTTAAAAATTCTTAAATATTCATCAGGCAGAACTTAGATCTTAGATTAACAAGCTGACTATCAAACAACCACTAAAAGGTTAACTAGCTGCTGGATAACAAACCAATTACAAGATATTCAGGGCCGGTTCTTGCAGTAAATGGCATAAGCAGTCTCTTAGGGCCCCCGGACCACCATGGGGCCCCACGATGTTTAAAAAAGCACACGTTACTGTTATTTGGTGAGAAGGTTTATGTATCATGCAGTCACAGTGGGCCCCCTTGTGGTGTGAAAAGAATAGGTGATTAATGTATCTGGGGAGAAAAAACATGAAGAAGGAAAAGCAGAAGAGGAGAAATGGACCGAAAAACAAAACAGCTAGTATCTAGAGTGCACACAAGGCCTGCAGCCTTCATTTGGCATATGTGAAGTTGGAAAAAATAATATTGAAACGGCCAATAGTGCACTGCTGCTCAATATTTTCACACTATCCAGAATTCACAGCAGATCTGTAGTGTAGTGACTGCCATTGTAGCGCATGCAAACACATCTCACAGTCCTTAACACCGATGAACAGCAGCCTTTTTCCCATCCATTACTGTAAACCGCCAGATACCTCCACTCAAATTTCTACCATGGCTTGAGTCTTTATTGATCACGTATACATTACAGCACAGTGAAATTCCTTTCTTCGCAAGTTGGGGTCAGAGAGCAGGGTCATGATACAGCGCCCCTGGAGCAGAGAGGGTTAAGGGCCTTATCCTTATTAATAACATTGCCTTGACCAATCTTTATGACAGGTCCACTGTAATACTGAGGAAAAAAGTACAATTTAGTACAAGTACAAGTAGATCAGGATTTATCATATACAGATGCATGTGAAAAAATTTAATATTGTGTATTTTATATCTGTAATTAAATTTATTTCTGTAATTTAATTTAAAAACTGAAACTTTCATATATTCTGGATTCATTACACATAAAGTGAAATATTTCAAGCCATTTTTTGTTGTTGTTGTTGTTTTAATCTTCATGATTACAGCTTACAGCTCATGGAAATCAAAAATCCAGTATCTCAAAATATTAGAATAAAAAATTTATAATACAGAAATGTCGACCTTCTGAAAAGTATGTTAATTTATGCACTCAATGCTTGGTCAGGGCTCCGTTTGCACAAATTACTGCATCAGTGTGGCGTGGCATGGAGGCAATCAGCCTCTGGCACTGCTGAGGTGTTCTGGAAGCCCAGGTTGCTTCGATAGCGGCCTTCAGCTCATCTGTATTGTTGGGTCTGGTGTTTTTGATAGAGTCTCTATGGGGTTCAGGTCAGGCGAGTTGGCTGACCAATCAAGCACAGTAATACCATGGTCAGCAAACCAGTTACTAGTAATTTTGGCACTGTGGGCAGGTTCCAAGTCCTGCTGGAAAAGGCAATCAGCATCTCCATAAAGCTTGTTAGCAGATGGAAGCATGAAGTTCTCTAAATGGTCTGCATTTATATAGCGCTTTTATCCAAAGCATCTAAAATGTCCTGGTAGATGACTACTACCCCCCCCCCCCCCCTTTGACACAATGTAAATTTTTTTAGATGCACCTGTATATGATAAATCCTGATCTACTTTACTTCTGCAGTAAACTTCAGGAGCTACTCATCTCCATATCTCTGTGATTACAGTGTAGGTCCCGAGTAGGCGAGTAGCTTTTTAACAGAAACAGGAAAAATGCATCATCCTGATTGGCTAATCCTCAAAGATCTTTTTCTGAGCTAAGAGCCTAAAATTATTGATGTTAATAGAACATGTTAAATAAGTGAGAAGAAAAATGATAGACTTTGATTACAGCTCTTCATGGTCTCACAAAAATGCTGATGTGGTCCAGGGGGAAAATCTGAGCTTAAAACTCATGAGCTAGAGTTTAATATCTTAGTATCTTGTTCAGTTGTTTTTATTTTATTGTTTATTAAACTATTTTCCCTCATCCAATATAATAAATATTAATTCTGTTCATTCCCTCATGTATAATAGTATGTTGGTGTGGGGAAGGGCCCTCAAATGTTCAGAAATGGCCCTACATTTTTTATTTATTTTAAAATCGATAAGCTAGTGATATCGCCCATGATACTGAAGCTCCAAGTCATGTGTCAAATGGTGTTGACTTTATTGTTACAATTACAAAAACAAGCATTGGAGTCCACAGATCTGTTAGCTGGAACCCCAAACCCTGCTGCATGAGCCACAAGGAGCTTCCTTTCACACATCATTCCACATGGTGATGAAACAGGTCGAGTAATGAGCATTTTGAGAATTATTTGCGCCATTGCTTCAGAAAGCTTCGTTTTTTTCATGTTTTCATCACTATTATAAACATAATTCAGGGATACACCACGAAGGATATCCGTCCTGTCCAATCAGGCTGTTCTGTTCTCACACACTCCTTTTACTGCCACCTAGTGGCCATGTAAGGCCTATTAGTCACATTTTAATAAATAAATAAATATGCCTATGATATAAATAATAAAATGAGTATATGCGTCAATACATTTCAGTATTTAAAAAAACAACAACATAATAATGAACTCATTATTATATATATTTAAAGGCATTATGAAATAAAACCTGTTTTTTATTAAATAAAAATAAACTGAAATGTGAAAATGAATGTGATGAAACGTTTATTTACTTCATTTTTACTGCATTTTGAATGCACTAAATAATTTTGACTCATTTCTTTACATTTTCAAATAAAATTAAAAACCAGTATATTATGCATAATACAGAACCTAATGCACAATATAATGTGTAATACGGTGTGTTCTTCAGATTTAGCAGTCTTGTACCAACCCTCACTTCTTGCATGAAAATAACACAATTTTACATCAAAAAGATCAATTTTAAAGGTCGAATATGCTCATAAACCCCGTTAACTGTCACACACTGATTGCGATCCATTATGACATGAGTTCCCAAGCTTTTGGGCAAACAAACCTAATTTTTGTTTCAATTCTGGTTTAGTAATATAGGACTAGTGTGACTTACACAATTTATTAGCCTATATAAGTAACTCTCACATTTGCTGCATAGTTTATGTACATCTAGAACACCCTACTCTGTATACATGAGCTCACAGATGCCTGTGTTTGGTTAGTATCACTGTGATTGACAGGGAAGATAGAGTATGCCCCTCCCAGCCAGACAGCATTGCCAATTCTGCACACAGCAGCCAGCTAGTAACACCTTAGCAGCCACCTGGGATAGAAAAGCAACCAGCTAGCTAACACTCTAGCAACCACCTGAAATACCCTAATAACCATTTAGCAACACTCAAGAAACCACCTGGAATATCATAGCAGTAGCAATATTTTGAAAAATGTCTAAATTCTGAGTAGGAAAAATGTTTTGTTTCTAAATACAGTCCATTTTGTGAAAGATGTAGGGTGAATTCAGGTTCATTGGGACAATTATTGAAGTTCCACATTGTCTAAGCCTTCTTGTCATTAAGAATAACATATACCCCAATACATATTACTGAAATGCTAAGCTGATGAGTGTCTACATGTTAAGGGAAAATGTATTCTAAAGAAGCATGGCTTGAGCCTTTTGTCGACAAGACATGTTTGGCCATTTCTGTTTGAAATTGGACTTGAAATAAGCTTCTCCAAATTCAGCTTTTGTAATATTTTCATGCAGTACCAGCATGACACAGGACTGAAAAAAATAAACATCAACAACAGTCTCTAAAATGACATGAACACAGTACACTGAGTAAAAATCCCTGCATACATATCTGTACAGTAGTAGGCCTGAGTGATGACAATCTATATTTCTACATCATTCCTCTGCTTCAGACATACAAGTTGAGAACGTTAAAGATTTAATGTGTCCCCTGAATGAAATTTTGCATCCTTGCTGTAATTTATAATCTTCTTGTGGATTGTTATTAAAATGAAAAATATACGTTTTTAAAAACAGCTAGTCTCCATTAGTGTTATTCCACTAGGGGGCAAAATAGAGCAACAAACTTGTTAAAATTTCGTTAGCAAGCTGTGATGCTGTAACAGTGTCACTTTCTAAATGAACTAATTGAGAAGTTTCACAGCAGCCCTGGGGGGGTTATTTTGCATCTATGTTGAAGAAGTATGTATTGGCTATATAGGCGCAAATAAATGAACACACCAAATAGAATTTGTCGTGTTAGTGGACCATTCAACTGATTTTTTTTTTTTTGGCCCACATGACGTTGGACTAAGAGGAATGTGGCATGTTGAGCGCGTTGAGGTTTTGAACTCAAACTGAAAGGTTCTGCATAAAAGAAGATTCCCATTCTCAGACCTGGATCAGTGCGTGCACTAGCATTCCATCAGCGATAAATCTTCCCAAGTAAATATTCAGGCATTCCTGAACTGGAATATTAACTGAAAGTTATTCAATATGCATTTTTAAACATAATTTACATTTCCAGTCCTATTTGCTAGGGTCTCATACATCTTAATACAGACACTGTAGTCACTATTTGTACTGAAACACAGCCAGTTGAACAGCCTTTATAAAGCTCCAGCCATCGTTGTTCCAGTTAGAGCTTTTCTACTTGTAATCTTTTCATATCTATATTCCACAGTGCATGGGAGCATGTTATTTGCTTAATTGTATCATGCAGTACACCTCTCAGGAAACACCTTGGTTTCTCCACTCACTTATACTGTATAAGTTTTAATTTGTCACCTGTCTGCATGAGGAGATAAACATTACTTGAAGCACTGATATGGAAAGTTTTGAACAAGCATCTTAATGAATCCCGTTCAAATGAACATTATGTTTTTTATATTTGCCATATAGCTCTATTTCTCTTTTTATCCTTAGATCCAGAGTTGTCTCCAGAAGAAGCACAATATATGTAGATCTGTTTCACCCTCCTAAACACCAGGACATTGGGAAAACACCTGGATAGCAGATTGTGTGTGTGCAGTGCATACAAAGACCTTCCTTGTCACGTAGAGACGTATGGCACATTTTCCATCTTTCCATGTAGATTTTCCATTTGTACGTTTTCCCTTGTCTTCCTCTCACCTGTGCACATGTACACTATATAGAGCTATGTACTTAGAGGCTTATGACTATAGTAAGAGGTAAAGGTAATCTCTGATTCCTTATTATATCAGTTAATGTACTTTTTTTAAACTTCAGTTTTTGAGTTTGTTACGTTCCAGAAGTAACAGAAAAGCTCACTGGACACACAATCAGAATTTTCTATAAAGCTTGGACAAAGTGCTTGTGCGAGTCAAACTGGGGTCCTTTAAATGCCCTTTCATTATAATGCTCACATGATTTTCTTGTAGTAATGACAGAGAACAATCATTTATACCAAGAATGCTGAAAAACATGCACTATGAATGTACAAGTTAATGTTATTATTATTATTATTATTATTATTATTATTATTTTAGATATGCAGCTCTGTGCACAGTGTGTGGTCTTCATGGGCTATTGTCACGTATCAAGAAACTCTGGACTCCATTTCCCATCAGCCACTGCACTGCACTAGTTGTCACATGACCACCTGCACCTGATTCACGTTTTGGTTAATGAGCACTCATGTGTATATATAGTCCTGGTCTGCACTATGTGCTGGTCTTTTGTTGTCTTAGACCCCTGTGTTCCATGTTTCCTGATCTTGTTAGTCTATAGTATTGAAGGCTACAGCAGGGGGAAGAGCTTTCTCTTATAGAGCCCCACAGTTATGGAACAGTCTTCCTATTAGTGTTCGGGACTCAGACACAGTCTCAGTGTTTAAGTCTAGGCTTAAAACGTATTTGTTTACTCAAGCCTACCCTAACTAGATTCTGTTCTACTACTTCGCAGTCATAATTATCTTTTTTCTCCCTCTCTCCTTTCGCCGAGCCCCACATGAATTTATGGAGATACTAGAGATCCAGATCCTTTCTGCCTCTGGATGGAGCTCAAATCTTCTCTAATTCCAGACTGCTGGGACTACGGCTGCTCCTAAGGCCATACAGACTTCATATAAATCCATAATGAACTTTTTCACACTATCTGTTGTTACCCAGATGAGGATGGGTTCCCTTCTGAGTCGGGTTCCTCTCAAGGTTTCTTCCTCTTAAAACATCTTAGGGAGTTTTTCCTTGCCACCGTCGCCACTCAGTGGCTTGCTCAGTTGGGATAAATTCGCACCTTTAATATCTGTATACCATGTTGATATTTCTGTAAAGCTACTTTGAGACAATGTCTATTGTAAAAAGCGCTATACAAATAAAATTGAATTGAATTGAGTCTATGTTTAGTTTTGCCACAGTATTCTACCAAGTAGTGTCTAAGACTCACGTTGTTTATGTCTCGGTGTTTGTTTCTTGCCACAGTGTGTTTCCAAGTTGTCATAGTGTATTCGTTTCTTAGTACGTTTCCTTCAATAAAAGTCATTATCTGCACCTGCTTCTGGCTCGACCTCGAATTGTGACAGAACGAAAGACCTACTATCAGAAGCAGCAGATCGCCTCCACGATGGAAGCAGCAGGAGAACGGAGGAGACGCAGAACCCGGAAGTCGACGCCAACCATCCCCGCTATAGACTCCGTCCACTTCCCACAATGGACATCTATGGAGCTTCCGGACCCATTTGACGGATTTTTCGGTGCCCCAGAGTATTTCCTGGTAGACTGTCAATACTATTTCGCCAGCCTGTTAGACCCTAAGCCAGAGGAGAAGCAATGGCTCCGATTTATGTGGTCCCGGTTCTTTGGACCGGCCCGTCAATGGGTGCAGCTAAAACTGGAGAAGCACTGTAGGAACCTGGACGGTGTAGAACAGTTTGTGGGGGATTTCATGTTGCGATTCGGGAGTCCGGAGGCGAGGGAGGAGCTAGAACAACTTCTCAGGGGGGTAAGTCTGGAAGGCGAACCTGCCCTGCCGTTTACCCACTACTACAGGCAACGTCATACAGAGCTCAACCCTGAGATCCAAGCCAAGCTTCCAGTCAGGAAAGTCCAAGTCCCAGTCAAGTCTCAGGTCCCTGATATCCAAGTCCCAGTCAAGTCTCACGTCCCTAAGGTCCAAGTCAAGTCTCACGTCCCTGAGATCCAAGTCAAGCCTCCAGTGCCTGAGATCCAAGTCAAGCCTCCAGTGCCTGAGATCCAAGTCCAGCCTCCAGTGCCTGAGATCCAAGTCCAGCCTCCAGTCCCTGAGCTCCAGGTCCAGCCTCCAGTCCTTGAGCTCCAGGTCCAGCCTCCAGTCCCTGAGCTCCAGGTCCAGCCTCCAGTCCCTGAGCCTCCAGTCCCTGAGCTCCAGGTCCAGCCTCCAGTCAGGAAGGTCCCAGCCAAGCCTCGCGTCCCTGAGGTCCAAATCAAGTCTCGCGTCCCTGAGTTCACGTTCAGGCCTACTGACCCAAATGACCGCCAAGCTCCGCTCACGCCACAGTCCGCCGACACGCACCGCCAAGCTCCGCTCACGCCACAGTCCGCAGACACGCACAGCCAAGCTCCGCTCACGCCACAGTCCGCCGACACGCATCGCCAAGCTCCGCTCACGCCACAGTCCGCCTTGCAACACAGCCAGCAGAGTAACCTGAGCATCTGGGGCTTTCCACTGCAGGGGAGGCACACCTTGCTGCGCGGTCCAGAGGTGAAGGCTGGCCCAGAAATTTTTTTGGGGGGGCAATGAGGACGGCAGGGCTCCAGCCTGAGGCCTACGGGGAGGTCTCAGCTGTGGAGCTCTCACCTGAGGTCAACATGGCGACCTCAGAGGGACAGGCTGAGGAGGCTGTCCCGCTGCCATGCACAGCCGAGGAGGCTGTCCCGCTGCCCTGCACAGCCGAGGAGGCTGTCCCGCTGCCCTGTTCAGCTGAGGTCATCGCTCAGCCCGTCTGTTCAGCTGTGGACGTCGCTCAGCCTCCCCGTTCAGCTGTGGACGTCGCTCAGCCTCCCCGTTCAGCTGTGGACGTCGCTCAGCCTCCCCGTTCAGCGGTGGACGTCGCTCAGCCTCCCCGTTCAGCGGTGGACGTCGCTCAGCCTCCCCGTTCAGCGGTGGACGTCGCTCAGCCTCCCCGTTCAGCGGTGGACGTCGCTCAGCCTCCCCGTTCAGCTGTGGACGTCGCTCAGCCTCCCCGTTCAGCTGTGGACGTCGCTCAGCCTCCCCGTTCAGCTGTGGACGTCGCTCAGCCTCCCCGTTCAGCTGAGGTCGCCGCTCAGCCTCCCCGTTCAGCTGAGGTCGCCGCTCAGCCTCCCCGTTCAGCTGAGGTCGCCGCTCAGCCTCCCCGTTCAGCTGAGGTCGCCGCTCAGCCCGCCCGTTCAGCTGAGGTCGCCGCTCAGCCCGCCCGTTCAGCTGAGGTCGTCGCTCAGCCCGCCCGTTCAGCTGAGGACGCCGCTCAGCCTCCCTGTTCAGCTGCGGACGTCGCTCAGTCATCCTGCTCCATGGCAAATAGCGTTCCCCCCTTCTGCGTCGAAGAGACCCACGCTCCTCTCCCTGGCCGCACGGAGACCCACGCTCCTCTCCCTGGCCGCACGGGGGACTTCGCTCTGCCTTCCAGTTCAGCTGGGGACGTCGCTCCGCTTTCAGGCTCCGACGAGGACGTCGCCCTGCTTCCCTGCTCCGCTGAGTACAGTGCTCTGTTTCCCTGTTCAGCTGAGGCCGTCGCTCAGCCCGCCTGTTCTGCTGAGGCCGTCGCTCAGCCCGCCTGTTCTGCTGAGGCCGTCGCTCAGCCCGCCTGTTCTGCTGAGGCCGTCGCTCAGCCCGCCTGTTCTGCTGAGGTCGTCGCTCAGCCCGCCTGTTCTGCTGAGGTCGTCGCTCAGCCTTCCGGCTCCATGGCAAACGTCGTTTCCCCCTACTGCTTCGAGGAGACCCACGCTCCTCTCCCTGGCCTTACAGGGGACGTCGCTCTGCCTTCATGCTCCGCCGAGGACTTCGCTCAGTCTGCCTGCCCTGCTGTGGTCGCCGCTCTGCCTTCATGCTCTGCCGAGGACATCGCCCCGCTTTCGTGTTCAGTCGAGGAAATATCTCAGCCTCCCTATGCCATTGTGGAAGCTGCCTGGCCTCCTGGTTTTGCTGGGGACATTTATCCCAGGGGACCAGGACCACCAGAGGGAGGACGTATAATTTTGGGCGCTCCGGGAGTAGCGCCCTTGGGGGAGGGTTCTGTCACGTATCAAGAAACTCTGGACTCCATTTCCCATCAGCCACTGCACTGCACTAGTTGTCACATGACCACCTGCACCTGATTCACGTTTTGGTTAATGAGCACTCATGTGTATATATAGTCCTGGTCTGCACTATGTGCTGGTCTTTCGTTGTCTTAGACCCCTGTGTTCCATGTTTCCTGATCTTGTTAGTCTATGTTTAGTTTTGCCACAGTATTCTACCAAGTAGTGTCTAAGACTCACGTTGTTTATGTCTCGGTGTTTGTTTCTTGCCACAGTGTGTTTCCAAGTTGTCATAGTGTATTCGTTTCTTAGTACGTTTCCTTCAATAAAAGTCATTATCTGCACCTGCTTCTGGCTCAACCTCGAATTGTGACAGCTATATGGAGCAGCAGCTCTACTTTATACTGTATGTACCCTATTTCTTATGTTGGAAAAAAATAAAAAGTGCATTTCCTATTAGTATCATGTTTAAGAATTTGTCCTTTTTTAAGCTTCATGTGCAGGTTGCCAGATTCCGGGTATAATAGCTGCATATACCAGATATTATATATTCTGCAGTCTTAAAGTTCTGCAGAAACAAACTGGCATAGTGAACGTGAACAGAAATAATTGTACTGGTGTAAAATAAAAGTTTTTATTAGTAATTATTATTTTATTTAAAATGGTACACTTTCTACAGAACAAACAGACATAACATATTGTGCAGTACAAAAGCAAATGAACATGGCATTTTGCACACATAATTGGAGTTCATTCACTTTCATTCCTCTGCCCCAGAGACACCAGGATCATAGGGCAATAGACCTCTAAATAACTGCAGGTTGTGAAACTGGAATTCTGTTTATGTTCTGTTAACTAGTAGCCTCATGTAATCTTTCCTATGAGGGTAGCAGCCTGACCCCGACTCTCGTTAAACCTTCTCACATTTTGTTCTGATATTCCAGTGTAGAGAAGGGGAGCGAGGGTATGCCTGCAAACTGTTCATTCCTCTCAGCCTCTTTACATTACTCTCTTACTGTGACGAGGACGCACTGGAGTCTCTCTACTCTTAGCCAATTTACTTCTATTCAACATACAACATCCCAGTAATTATCCTGGCTAGATCATTAATCCACTGGCAATAAACAGGAAATATTCAGATCAAAATCATATCATTATCAACCCCATATAACTGTCTCATTCTGCCCATTCATTTTTATATTTACTGACAGGCTTTTGAGGTTCCAGTGAAGATGGGTGTGTGCATGTGAAATTTCTGGAAATATATATATATTTTTTTTTTTGAAAAAGATGAAAAAAAAATGTAAAAATACCAAAAATACCAATGTTCTTTTAACATGTGAATTTTGAGGTTAGCTGAGATTTGACCTTCCATTCACTTCCCATACAACTTTCTACACAGGACTATAATGACAATGTAATATATTTGGAACTTACAAGATAACAGCTGTTCTGTTTTATTTTCATTTCCTCATCTATCCATCACTATGTGGAAAGTTCCTAAGGAACTGATAAGATATACATGTAAACGGATTGTCCTTCACCACCAGGAATATGGTGTTTTAAACATTTCATATTGTGTCCTGACTTCTTTATATTTCTGGAAAGTTCACACACACCCATCCTCACTGGGGACGCACAACAGGCTAACAAAAAATAAACAGGACAAAATAAGGCAGTAATAGAGTTTTGATCTGAAATTAATTATATATTTGTTTTTTTATTTATAGTTTCCAAGTTTAGTATGTATTTGCAAGGATTCTGTTCCCCCCTCCCGAAAAAATGTGTATATACATAGTATTACACCATTTTACACTTCATCCTAAAAGTGTAATATAAACATGTGTATGTTATATCAGTGTGAGCTATGTAGAAACCTTTAGTTAGGGGTGTGTACACTTTATCTCTGTAACAAGCTCCATTTGCACTGCTGTTGTTCTTTTAGTTCTTTTATTTCACCTTTGATTTTAGATTAAAAAAAAAACAACAACAACAACAACAAAAACAGCAGTAGCATGATCATAAATTTTATGCCAAATATATACTGTATATACAGAGGGGGAAATAAGTATTGGATGCATCAACATTTTTTTTCAGTAAATATATTTCCAATGAGGCTATTCACATGGAATTTTCACCAGACATCAGTATTAACTCAAGAAATCCAGAAATATAAAGAAGTCACAACATTAAAGTCCATAAATAAAGTTATGTGTAATAAAGTGGAATGACACGGGGAAAAAGTATTG
Organism: Ictalurus furcatus; assembly: GCF_023375685.1. NCBI lineage: Eukaryota > Metazoa > Chordata > Actinopteri > Siluriformes > Ictaluridae > Ictalurus > Ictalurus furcatus. The sequence goes on from NC_071256.1 coordinate 8,945,723, forward strand.
AACACGCTAAGAAAAAGCAGTTTTCCAAGGCAAGATAAGGCAAGGAACCAGCTGAAATCCCTAAGTAATTACACCCCCTATCTGTGCAAATTAATATCAGCTGGGTTAGTAAATTGATGGTCTATAAAAAGGCTTTTTGTTACCAAGGTGTCACACAAGAAACATCTCATGATGGGTTAAAGCAAAGAGCTCTCCCAAAACCATCGAAACCTTATTGTTGCAAAACATATTGATGGAATCGAATACTGATGTATTTAAAAACTTCTGAATGTTCCACTAAGCACCATTGGGGCCGCAAGCAGAAGCAACGTCACTCCGTCATCAACCGGCCACGCACAGGAGCTCCTCACAAGATTTCTGACCAGGAAGTCAGAAGAATAGTCAGAAGAGTAGCCCAAGAGCCAAGGACCACTCAGAAAGAGCTCCAGAAACACTTGGATGCAGCAGGTGCCATCGTCACAGAGAAAACAATAGGCAATGCACTCCACTACTCACGCTCAACCTGCAAGACTCCATTACTAAAGAAAAGGCATGTCAAAGCTTGTTTAAAGTTTGCTACAACTCATTTGGACAAGCCTATGAAATACTAGGAGAGTGTAGTCTGGTCAGGTGAAATTGAACTTTTTGGCTGTCATATTACACACCATGTTTGGAGAAGAAATGTCACTGCACATCATCCTAAAAACACTATACCAACAGTGAAGTTTGGAGGTGGAAGCATCATGGGCTGTTTTTCATCACATGGTACTGGCAGACTTCATATAATTGAAGGAACAATGAATGGAGCCCTTTACTGGGAGATTCTTGAGAAGAATCTGTTGCCATCCACCAGGATGATGAAGATGAGACGTGGGTGGATCTTCCAGCAGGACAACGATTCAAAGCATACAGCAAAGGAAACTCTCAATTGGTTTCAAAGAAAAAAAATCAAGGTGTTAGACTGACCCAGTCAATCACCTGACTTGAATCCAATTCAACAAGATTTAAAGACAATATGTTTAGAACAGGGGCGCACAGTGGCTTAGTGGTTAGCACGTTTGCCTCACACCTCCAGGTTTGAGTCCCGCCGGGGCCATGTGTGTACGGAGTTTGCATGTTCTCCCTGTGCTGCGGGGGTTTCCACCGGGTACTCCGGTTTCCTCCCCCAGTCCAAAGACATGCATGGTAGGCTGATTGGCATGTCTAAAGTGTCTGTAGTGTATGAATGGGTGTGTGTGATTGTGCCCTGTGATGGATTGGCACCCTGTCCAGGGTGTATCCTGCCCTGTGCCTGATACTCCCTGGGATAGGCTCCAGGTTCCCCGTGACCCTGAAAAGGAGAAAGCGGTAGAAGATGGATGGATGGATGTTTAGAAGAATGGGCCAAATACAGGAAGCATCTTGATTTTGTCATTACAAACAAAGGCTTCTCCACTAAGCATTAAATAAATTTCAGTTAGCGTGTTCAATAATTTTTTCCTATGTCATTCCTCTTGATTACACGTAACATTATTTATTAATGTTGTGAATTCTTTATAAATCCAGATTTCTTGAGTTAATACTGATGTCTGGTAAATGTTTCATGTGAATAGCCTCATTGGAAATTTATTTACTGAAAAAAATGTTGACGCGTCCAATACTTATTTCCCGCACTGTATATTTTTCCTTTACAAATATAGAACCTTGTCAACATTTTAGTCATACATCCCTACTAATAAAAAAATTGTTCAGGAAGTAACAATCAACAAACTACAAACTTTAACCTGGAGGGATGCTTTTCCTGTGCAATGTGGGGGAAAGGTTTCGTGTGATAGCGATCAGCTCCTTCCTTTGGTGGCCCAGTGAGGGAGGAAGAATCAAGGACAGGGCATTTGTCCTGAGACAGACTGATTTTTTTTTTCTGACTGGCTCTCGCTCTGCAGTCCCTGTACTCATGAAAACAATGTGAGGTTGTTCTTTTTAAAAAATTCTTATTCTCTTTCTGACTTGTGGAAAGACGAGATAAGTTACAAAAAGACATGAGACTGAATCCTAGAACAGCTGTATTGTTAACTACACACTACTGTATGTGAGGAATAAAATGTGTTTTATACCACAAATATGCACAGCAATATGCCAACAGTTACACGTTTTAATAATAATAATAAAAAGCTGTCTATTCATTCATTCATTGAGATTTACATTAAGAGTTGTGTAACATTCTATCAAGTGTAGCAGGTATATATCGTTGTTCACTCAGGAAATTTTCTCTCTTATTCTCTCTCTGTTGAAGTTAATATGACAAAAAATAAACTTTACTGTGGAACCACAGAGGGTGAAGTCCTCTCACCTGAAGGCTTTCTCTGTGCCTGTTAAAGATCAGCTTTATATTTGGCTAAATACTCTAAAAATGTGTTAATTTTTAAGTTTTAATCAACAACTTCTGAGAATTTAACAGCACTATAGTATAAAACATTGAGCCCAATATTGTGATATTATGAGCATGTATGGATCTATGGACACTGAATTTCATTCAGTTCTGGGCTTTTCATCAATAGCCTATAATTCTCTAGAAATTTCATTTCATTTCTAGAGAAATCAAATAATGACACCTGTCTACAAGGCAAAAACACAGTCAATGACTGTTGTGAACAGCATGTCACAAAAAACACTGTACTGCTGATACTGTTGTACCAGTAGAAGGCTGTGGAAGGGCTGAACCGCTACACTTATCACATCCTGATGTCTAGTACATAAGACAGATGTGAGACAGCTTGCGTGAGCAGAGGAACATATTGTGTTACAAACAGGAAATTTCCATGTCATGAAATTTGATAATGCAAAACAAGACAATAAAAAAGGGAAGGGGCAAAGGGGGCTGTCAGTATTTTTTATAACTGTAAATGAATCCATATTATGATGTTTTATTTTTTCATTTTCGTTCTGCTTTTTCTGGTGGGAGTCAGTTAAGTTTCAATGTAACCCCAAGAATGTGGACTCAACTCATGGCGTACACATACCCTGCAGTACTGGCCGCTTGTTTGGGTGTTTGGCAGCACCATAAACCCATAAACCTGCTGTCGAAAGACTGGTTAGCCCATTGAGGAAAGGAAGTGACTGCACAAACGTGATTGAACGTAAATCAAGAAGGGTCATTTGATGTGTGCTATGGCTACTGTTTGGGCAGCACTAAGAGGAGAGGAGTCACTTATGGATATTTGTAAAGCAATCACAGAAGCTCAACATCAGGTGGTCTGAAACGTAAGGAAGTAGACTTGGCCTTTCAACAACCTTCAATATGGTCAATCACAACACTCTGCTGTCAATCCTCATGAGTCTTAGAATTTGGGACACATAGTAGTGGTTTGCTTGAAGTGATGGTCATATCAGGTAACATGGAGGGGATCCCTCATGCAGACTCCCACTGGTGTCCCACAAGGCTTAGTGCAGGGTCCTCTTCTGTTCTCCCTGCTCTCTCAATCAGGTCATATCACTGCTAAGTTGATGACACTCAACTTATCCTCTCCTTTTATCCCTCTGACACTCTTGCTTCATTGAATTGAATTGTGTTGCTCAGATCTCAGCATGTTTGTCGGAAATCTTGTCATGGATGGTAGGTTACAAGCTGAAACTAAATTCCAACAAGTCTGAGCTACTGTATATCCCTGGAGATGCATCAAGATCTCATTAGACATATCATCTGATGTTGCACAAGCTTTGAGGTAGTGTCCTGGACAACCAACTATCCTTCTTGCCTAACCTCACTCATTCAGGTTTCTCCTTTACAACATCAGGGGGATCTGGCATTTCATGTACACAGAGGTTCACTCGGGTGCTTGTTCAGTTTCAGTTCAGTTCACTTCCAGTTCTACTGGAACTCGCTCCTGGCTGATCTCCTTGTGTTCGCTATCCAACCATTGCAACTGATCCCAAATGCAGACACAAGACTTGTTTTCAAGTTCTTCCACAATACCATTACCCATTGTTGCATTCCCTCCACTGGCTTCCTGTAACTGCAAATTTTAAACATTGTAGATGTACAACACTGATGCTTAAGGCTCTCATCACACCTCAGCTTGCACCACATTGTCTGTGAGACTCTAGCCCAGCTCAACTAGACCCACCATCCCTGAAGATCCATGGAAGACATGCGTCAAGACTCTCCAGTTGTTCCAGCACCAAGGTGGTGGAATGAAGCCGCCAGTCACTGTTGTTCTTCAAACGAAGACTAAAGACAGACCTCTTCACCATTAACATTCCATAAACCCTCCTCCAATAGGTTTTAGCTCAATGTTAAGCTTAGTTCTTGCTACTGAAGTAGAATGAGGATGTTTCTAATAAAAAGCACTAGAAAGCACTTCTGTAAGTTGCTCTGTACAGTATAAGAACTTCTGCTGAATGCTGTAAACATTAATCTCCATATAAATTGGAAGACAACATATGTAACTGTGGTTCTACAAATGAGTGGAGGACAGCCATGACGCAGGCACCATTTACTGTCTCACACGAACACGGTAACGATTTTGGTATTGGTACTTGGCAAGGAAATACGCAAACCTTAATAGTCTACAAGTTCCGAAGGAAACTGCCCTGGTAGTCCTTCATCAGTTTGACAGTCAGAAAATATCACAACACAACATTGATGTGCATTGGTACACAGTAGTTTATTAACTCGGATGACTAAAGGTTGTTGAGCACACCAATAAATCAAACATGGGAACCTGCCACAGGGTGCACTTTATTATTTTGACCATCGTGACCCGAAATTATAGGCCTGTGGTAGCAATAGCGATCATTTTCAAGCATCATGTTTACCTTTATTTAGAAACATTTCTGCCTTGTCTGAGCATACAGGCAGAGGCTCCGTATAAGCATGTGCTGCATATAGGTATGTTTCACTGTTAAATCACAGTAAACACTGTACACACCAATAGCTTTTAAGGACACACAGAAAAATGTTTGTGAACTGTTGCAGTATGATTGAATTATCAACAAGGAACAAGTACAGACAAAAACATAAATATTTATATTAATGCATAACCAGCTTTAAAAAAAAGTGTTAAATAAGTTAGATGTAAATGTTAGTGCTGCCTCACTTAGTTTTAAATCTGTATTTTTAAAAACAGGAATCAAGTAAGTATTTTAAATACATCTAAAATTAACATTAAGAGGGATTAACATGTACAGTACACTATATTAATTGACAAGATTGCTATCACTACCCATCCATCCATACACTAAATACAGAGTCAAATAGTCAATGTTCTAACACAACACATACAGTATATCATTAACAGTCTCTTGGTCAGGCTAGAAAGGGCTTGCATTCATCATGATGCCCCTTTCACAGGACGTACAACGTACATATACTTAGGAAAAAAAGAGTGTTTCTTATATTTGTGGTTATATTTAGGATAACTACTGTGACAAGGGTAATTAAGACTAAGGATGATGTTACTCTTTTTTTTGTTAAGACACGAGTGCTCCAAGACAGAAATTAAAAATGAAATAAAATGTATACGGTTTAAGCATGTTTAAAATCTGGATGTGTGGGTCAATCCAGAAATGTTGTACTGAGCCTAACTTTTGTCATTTCTTAAACACAAACATACACAGATGAAAATAGTCATCAGACAAACTTCAATCCAGACCTCTAGGGAAAATTCAGAGCAGTCAGTTACTAGCATTTTATTTATGTAATCATGTTCATTGTTAATGGTCCATACAGTTTCCAAAGTCCTAATAGTCACTTTTCCTAAATATGACCTGCTGTGGTATTACTCTGGTATTTTTCTCTTGGAAGGAGGTACCAGATGGGACGGAAGCTCGCAGGGAAGCTCGTGCCCTTCCAGTTTGACCTTGATGAGGTGGTTGGCCAAAGCAAACTCCTCATCATCCAGCATGCCGTCCTTGTCAATGTCAGCCAGCTTCCATATTTTGCCCAGCACGGTGTTAGGCAGCTTTGACTTGACCATCTCTTTCTTGGCATTCGCACCAGTCACCTTGCCATTGACAGGCGAGAGTGTGTAAAAGATCTCGTCGTATGTAGGCTTGTCACGCGCAACCACCCACTCAAGCTCATCAATACCCTCGCCGGCACCTTCGCCATATCCGTGGCCAAATGGCCCGTTCATGGTGCCCTCGAAGGCACCGCCCTTTACCACCTGGCCAGGCTGCTGTGTTTCCTCTTGGCGCACCAGTACCATCAGTTGGGCGATGTCATGTGCCAGCATGTCGTCCACTGTGTCCAGCAGCTTTGGCTTTAATGGCTGAAACTTGTTCAGGTCATGGGCTTGCAGCTGTTCCTGTTCACAGAGAAACTTTACGTTTGTACATAGCTCATGAACTGTTGTACAAATCAATACAGAGACCATGTAAGAGGATGTTAGACCACTGGGATGGAAGTGAAATATTTTCTAACACTGTACTACATCTAAAAAAAAATCTGAATATGGTGGAAAAGTTCATCTTTTCCTGCAATTTAATTCAAAAAGTGGAACTTTCATATATTCTAGATTCATTACACAAAGTGAAACATTTCAAAATATTAGAATAAAGAATTTATAATACAGAAATGTCGACCTTCTGAAAAGTATGTTAATTTATGCCCTCAATGCTTGGTCGGGGCTCCATTTGCACTAATTACTGCATCAGTGTGGTGTGGCATGGAGGCAATCAGCCTGTGGCACTGCTGAGGTGTTCTGGAAGCCCAGGTTGCTTTGATAGCGGCCTTCAGCTCGTCTGTATTGTTGGGTCTGGTGTTTCTCATAGATTCTCTATGGGGTTCAGGTCAGGCGAGTTAGCTGGCCAATCAAGCACAGTAAGACCATGGTCAGCAAAAAAGGTTACTAATAGTTTTGGCACTGTGGGCAGGTGTCAAGTCCTGCCGGAAAAGGAAATCAGCATCTCCATAAAGTTGAAATGCTCTAAAATCTCCTGGTAGATGCTGCATTGGCGCTTGACTTGAGAAAACACAGTGGACCAACACCATCAGATGACATGGCTCCCCAAATAATCACTGACTGTGGAAACTTCACACTGGACTTCAAGCAACTTGGATTCTGTTCCTCTCCACTTTTCCTCCAGACTCTGGGACCTTGATTTCCAAATGAAATGCAAAATTTACTTTCATCTTCCCCATGATTGTGGTTGTGTGTACTGAACCAGACAGAGATTAAAGGCTCAGGAAACCTTTGCAGGTGTTTTGAGTGAATTAGCTGAATCAGGTCAACATTTTTTAATTATAAATTCTTTATTCTAATATTTTAAGATACTGGATTTTTGATTTCCATGAGCTGTAAGCTGTAATCATCAAGATTAAAGCAAAAAAAGGCTTGACATTTCACTTTATGTGTAATGAATCTAAAATATATGAAAGTTCCGCTTTTTTATATATATATATAAAATTACAAGAAAAAAAATGAACTTTTCCATGATATTTTCATTTTCTGAGATGCACCTGTATATGTGCACATGGTTTAGGGATCACTCATTGCCTCGGGGGTCAGTGCATACAGTTCCAAAATAAACAGTTAAACAGGGTTTTTTCAGGATGCCACAGTATCCAAGTGAACAGATAACAGACAATCTGTATTCAATTAATCCCAGCAGGCACAAATGACCAAGTGTTTGGGGTAAGTGCACTCTTAAATTTGCTCAGGCTGCGTTTTATTCATGCAGCTTGTTTTCTGCATACAGAACGGTATGACCAGAACACTTCTGACATTGTCTACTATATGAGGTATGAAGTACTTTTTCCCCAGTGAAAAGTGAAAAGGGAGAAGACTGCATTCATTGAAAAAACAAATACAATGACTACTTAAAATAAACACCTATTTATTGATTTGCATTTAGTTTCATGGAATTTTGACTGTTTTCCAGAATTCAGGTGCTTCCCAGGTTTAAACACAGTTACTAGGACAGGTCCTAAAGCTACATTAACTACATAGCACGTTCTAGTCCTTGCTCTGTAATACAAAGTGTTACTTGTAAATTTGTGTAAAACAGCCTGAAAGCTTACCTGCATTTTTTTAAGATTGGGGAAGTCTCCAGGAGAAATCTGATGCTCTTTCTCAATCCGACTGTAGATCTCTCCCAGGCTGTTGATCAGTTCCTTCTTTTTGTTCTCTTTCCCAAATACAGTGGGCATTTCTTTCTTCAAAGAACTGATTATGTAGGCATGGACCTGTGAAAATCAAAAGTTTCCACCATAAAGGCATCGGAGTAGTTACATTGGATAAGTCAATTTAGTCAGATATAATTAGAACTATACTGTTATGAAATAAGCAATATTGCTTGATAATTAGTTTTCCATGAAATATTATATTTTAGCCACCACAAGACCCGATGTGTCCACTACAATGTGGTTAAGAGGAAAGCCACCAACCAGTTTGTGGTTGAAGACCACAAACATTCAACATTCATACAGCCTCCACAGGTTACAGTATGAACACTGAGGAGACACTGGCCACAAACCAAAAGATACATGACCTCATATTTTGATGACAGCAGGGGAAGTATACTTCTAGTTTGTTGCATCCAAAACTGAAGGTTAACATCAAGGTTCACTTTCAAGGGAATTAGAGTCATGTCTCTCAGTGATAGATTTAAAACCAGTATAGATCTTTTCCAAGCACCAATGAGCTAACGGAAGCTTTCCTGCATAAAGGAAGAAGCGCTCAAGCTGACAGGTTACCCAGACTTGGATTATATTTTTCACTGAGGAACTCGTTATAGTTCATCATTTTCTATGGAAAATAAATTCACAGAAGGGCAGGAAGCTCTTAGTAAGGTCTCGTCCCCTTGCCCTCTTGGAAATCCTTTTCAGAACCAGACACGTTTGACTAAGAAAAAAGGCACAGTGCTGAAAATCAACAACTTGAGGACTTTAAGAGTGCACATACAGCCAAATCAATACCAATTCAACATATAAACACTTAACATCCACCTACTGCTGCCGTGCATCAGTACCCTGAAACTGGTCATCCCAGGTGAATGCACAATCATAACAAGTCTTTAGCTGTTTAAAAGACATAATAATGCAATAAAGAATTAAACACCACTGTATATTAGCTTTAAGCACATGATGGCAAAACATCAACAGACACAACAGAGATGCACTTGTACTGTATTATGGAGGACAAATCAATGGTTCTCTGTTCACCTTTCACCACATCAATAATGCAGAGCGTACAGGAGGGATCGGATGACAGGAAGCCTTCAGCTAGCTGTGAGAGAGAGATTAGTCATGCACAATAACCAAGCTATAATAAATAAAACCGAGTGCCACAGAGAACATACTACATACACACACAGATTAACTACCAAGCTACTGCACAAGCAAGGTTCATTTAAATATAGATGTGAGAATGGATTACGGCAGTAGACTAGATTCACTAATAGATGCTGAGGTTGTGCTGTACCATTTAGTTGTACCTTGTCAGCATTTAAAAAAAATTTTGTTCACCTTCACCAACATCAAGACTCTGCTCTGATTTTTCCCTAAATTCTGCAGTCACATCCCAGTGCAGCAGGACAAAACTGATCCAACAGACTAGGGATGCACCGAAATGAAAATTCTTTACCTGCACCTGCTTCTGTACTCTACTCCCTTACATCTCGCGACGTGACAGAATACCCCGCGAGGTGTACAGGGACACGAGCGGTATATATCCCGAATATAATCAGCGCTAAGCGCTGGCAGCTGAAAACAATAAAGCCATACCCCCAAACAACAACCAATGACAAAACAGGGAGGAGATAGAACAGAAACAAAACAAACGCACGTGTCCACAGTAAACAATGTCACGGTTGTCAACATCCGAAGAGCATGTGCTCGCTGAGCACTCGTGCACGTAGCTCGTGCACGCGCGCCCCCTCATCCCTCCGAGAACCGAGATCGTGACATTCGCGTGTCTCACTCTGGTTGCTAGGTTATTTGGTCACGTCATCAAACATGTCATTGTTCAGTCAAATTTATTCGGCCTTTTCACTTATTCACTTAATCATTATGGTTGCCGAACATTCGGTGCATCCCTACAACAGACCATCCTATAGTAAGGTCACTTACACAGAGACAGAGCCAGCTTTCAGTGATAAGATGCAGATTTTTTTTCCATGGCACTGATTTTTTATTACCTCATAGTTATAACTCAGGCTTGAGACACAACTATTGTTAGGTTGCCAAAACCTTGTCTAGGGAGGATTTTCATTGTGCAACATGGGGGAAATTACATGAAACAGAATTGCACATATTATTCAAACTTGTCCAACAAAAGGTCCAGTACCTTTCCTGAGTATTACCTTGGCAAGTCTGGCCCTCTTGATGAGATCGTTGAGTTTGCGCAGAGCAGCGTTGCGTGGCAGCGACTGGATGTCCTTGAACAGGTCCTGCTCCTCAGCCTCAAACAATTTGCGATTGTCAGGGATGAGCAGTGGGTGTGACCAGAAGGAGCCAATGTAGACGCGGATCACCTCGGGCGTGTTCACAATCTTTCCCAACGACCACATCAGGGCACCATAGACACGCATCAACTGCTGAGTCTCAATCTGGTCTGCTTTGTTAAGTACCACACGGATCTTGTCCTCGTGGTTCTTCAGGGCTTTTATCACATCCGAGAACTCATCCGAGATGTCAAGCTTGTGGGCATCAAATAGAAGGATGATGCGGTCTACACGCTCAGCAAACCACTCCAGCACAGCCGCAAAGTCGTAGCCTGGAAGTGGGAGAAGCAGAGCGTGAAGTCAATGGACTAAGGTGTCCATAACAAAGAGCCTTCATTTTTTAACATGAACTTGGTCTAGGGAGTCAGCTGAAAAGCAGGAAGAGTTATAGACTCATTAGACCATGTACAGGTCTCCGAGTATCCCATGAAAGCTGCTGGAGCACTTAGAACAGGGTGGTTAAAAAGCATTCAGGCTCAGGGATTTTATGATGTAATGTCTTCAGGATGCAATGCCTTCCATAGCTCCAGCTGTAGTCTTGGTCCCACCATTCTATACTACTATACAATAACAAAAGTGTTTGTTTTTTTTTTACCCTGAACAAAGCACCTAGAACAATGTCTGAAAATCTTCAAGAGCAAAAACGTCTGTGGTGTAGAAGGCTATATAAACGGGATACATTTATAAATTAAAAATTTATATCCGGAATTTATATAATTTCTGTAAAGCCGCTTTGTGACAATGTTTATTGTTAAAAGTGCTATACAAATAAAATGAATGGAAAATTTTTCAAATATATCAGAGCAGCCATACTCCTAATGTTTTATATGTATTCAGCTGAAATCTAGCTGCATGACTCAGCACCAGTGTGTCTCCTATTAAACCCTGGCCACAGAAATTTTCACACACCCACCACACATATCTCTCTCTCTCTCTCTCTCTCTCTCTCTCTCTCTCTCTCTCTCACTCACACACCCCATCAGCAACACAACAATGCAAATTCAAGAAAAAGGAAAAAGACAGAAAAGAATCAGTGTTTCCTAATGGCCGTTTTGTGCAATGGTTAGTGTGTTAATATTTCAAATCAGGGGCATGGAATATGGAAGGCACAGCCATATTTTTTTTCCACAGGAAAATCCCATGCCAGCTGGAATCAAAAGAAAAACTTTTGATTTAGCACTCGCACAAAGAAAGAACTTCATAATTGCAGCACTGTGTGCGCGACACTTCTTAATGCTGGGAGAGTTGACAATCTTCAAGTGCAGTCTTACTCAACAGCAGTGACTGTATAAATGGGTGGCTGACATAACAGGTTTAAAAGTGAAGTCAAAATGTCTCTAGTGGCTGGCTGCAGTACAATTTTTAACCCTGCCCATTCCAATGTCGGTGAATGGGACAGGAACCAAAATTTCATGTTTACAATTTCAGTTCACCCTGATATCTCCCCTGATATTTTTCTTATGATAAATGCATTTTATATAAGTTATTCAACAATAAATTAAAGGGCGTGATTAATAAGGCGATTGACAGTTTTGGACACGACGGTTGAATCTCATGAAGGTGCACACACTCTCCAAAACACACCAAGAGCTCTGGAATGTTCTATAGCAAAGCTATGTTGTGTTCTGCTGTAAACTGTTCTAACAGACCCTCAGCAGGGAATTCTTTACAGTTTTCCTGGTATGTTATGATGTCTAAGCTAGCTCATTATACCGATATTATAATTTGCAAACCAACATGAGTGAACAAAGTGACAGAGTAAAGCTGCATTGTGAGAAGGAAGATTGTTAAGAACACACTATAGATAAAATTTAATTGAATTAAACTGAATTAAAAAAAAGCACACTTCCCCTTGTTGCCATGTCGTCCACTCATATACAGTCACTGGTCAATATTCACCCACTACCTGGGTCTCTCCTAACTCTACAATAGCTATTAACCTGAGAGGGAGGAAACTGACTTCTGCTAATTGTTCTAGTTCATAATTAAGATCTCTCCATCTCCATCCAAGCCTATAACTAAAACTAAACAAATCATGTGATTAGGCAAGACAATAACAGAAGTAAAACTGGGAAAGAAGCTTGGCATTGAGGCAGACAGAGATTTATGCGTTAATTTTAGGCTTTGGAATTTTGTGCCTGTCAGGAATGACAAGGCAGTGCCTCGGTTTTTGTGGAGTAACAAGCTGAGGCTGTTAACACTCGCTTATGAGAATTTGCCACCATCTACAATACCTCCGTATGGACATTTACGCAGGCAGCTATAACCACACACATCTTCTGTTGCCTCTGTTGACAGTGGAAGAGACAAACAAAAATCACTCAGGAATCAAATCAGGTCAAAACAGAAAAGGATGTTTGGAGTTCAACGAGCACCTGTGAACATGACCATAAAACGACAAATGAGAGAGAGAGAGAGAGAGAGAGAGAGAGAGAGAGAGAGAGAGAAAGAGGAACTCCTGTCAGCTTGGCTCGCTCGTCTCTTGGTCATGTGCTGTTGAGAACAATGTTATTACAAGAAACTATATGAAGAATCATTCGGAACAATGCAGTTTTGAAATTAGAGCTGCAACAACTAATCGATAAAATCGATAATAATCGATTATGGAAACCATGGTCAACGAATCTCATTATCTATTAGTTGGTCTGCACGCGGCACATTTACTCATTACGTTACTTCTGTTCCGAAAACACACTTCGGAGAGTAAATACTAAAGTTGTGTCCCAAATGAGGTACTATACACTTCCACTATACACTGTGTACGCTACTGTTTAGCGCAGTGATTCTGCAGACCCCTGGTGGTCAGTGGTGTAATTGCAGGGGGTCAGTAGGAAAGTTTTTAAAATGTTTAAATAATTTTTTTTTTTTTGTTAACTGTATCAAAATATATTCAAATGAGATGTTGTAAACTTAATCAATCTATTTGCACGCATTCACAAATATCACGTTAGCTGAGCTGACGATCGTTCATTGATGGATTTGTTTTTAATTTATTTACAAATGAAATGCTAATTTGCAAAAACCTATGAGTGGTAGACAAGTTCAAGTGTCGCATTGATGATAAAATAAACAAAAGATAATTCAGAGAGTCAAATTAAATGTCACACCAACAATCAAATGTAATTGAACCTGGTATTTGAAGCAATCCCTGTGGAATGACAGGTTCTACCAATCAAACAGGCATTGCTAGGACTGTAGAATTCAGTGCTTTTTTTTGCATCTATAAAAAGTTATACATAAAAATTTATATATACAAAAACTTATATATACACAAGTTTTTATGTATAACTTTTTATAGATGCAAAAAAAAAAAAAGCACAGAATTAAACTAACGTACTAAATGAATAACATATTCTGATGCGTGTGTGTGTGTGTGTGTGTGTGTGTGTGTGTATTGGGTTCTTTTCAGTCTTATATAATTGGACAAACAGTTGTGTAAAGTTTTAGTCTTAAGTTTATATTTGTAACACACAGTTTGTGGATTTTATTTTAAAGAAATGAAAACAATGGTACTGGAAGTTTGCCCCACTGCAGCCCTACTTGAAATCAGAATGTTTTGCTTGCAGGCTACTGGGTGAGAGCAGGATAGACACTGAAGGGAATAAGTCTTCCTTTTCCTTCTCATGCGGAGATATTTCACAAGGAGTAGTGGCATGAATGGAACTGCTCAGTTTGATTAGGTGCTGCTAAATACAACCCTCACACTGAGCTGTGAATGAGAAGGTCATGACTCCATGCATGGGAAGAAAGAATGAGGAAGAATGACTAACTGCCCATTTTATTTCTTTAAAAAAAAGTCTACAATGTTTGCAGCTTTTGTGTGTGTGAAGCAAAATTATAATCACCAACAACAGGATTCAAATCACTTACTCAGACGCTTACATATGGTTGGTTGAATAATAGTACTGCTGATATGGTGTGGTAGCTTTTCATGCAAAATCGAAATAGTTTTCCTATTCTGAAGCAGCAAAAAAAGTCTGCTTTTACTATCAAATCCTCATGCCGCAATCTAAACCCACATGTTCGCTCCAAGCAGCTTCTCTTACCCATTTGACTATATTTTATTTTACGCTTAGCACAGAAAGAGACAGAGCGGTACGAATCAAACTAACAGCTTTGTCAATAGTGAGATATAATAATCATAAACCAACTGTTAGATTGCACTAATGATACAGAGGTACTCATTTAACATGTGTGTGTGTGTGTGTGTGTTACCTCTGCTAATTCTTTGCTTTTCTCCAGACAGAATTCCTGGAGTGTCAATCACGCTGATGCTCTCCAGAACAGGGTTGGGTAGCTGGGCACACACAAACCTACATACACACACGGGCACACACACACACACACACACACACACACACACACACACACACACAATAAGAAGACATGAAGTAATAACCATATTAACCATATTTCACTTTCTCCTGACTTGGTGGTAGATGAGTGAGTAAAGAACCCTGAAATGGCAGATGAACAGCTAGTTTTCAGTAGCATCTCAGGGTAAACCTAATATAGTTTTTGCATTTAAAAACCGGCCTCAAATTATCCAAACCACAATGCCACTGCACTCCCCACCAGATACACATTTTTTTAAACTGTTACTATACAGTGTTACCACCAGAGTTAATGTAATCTAATTACTTTTTCTAATAACACAGTAAACACATTACATTTTAAGTTTATGTAATTTGATTACAGTTACATGTCATAAAATTGACATTACTTGTGTTACAAATTTATTGTTAAGAAAACAATATTAAGTAAAATGTATTTTTAAAATAAATCACATTTTGCCCTGAACATTTTTTCTTTAGCCCCGAATAATTGTATATCTTCAGTAAACAGAGGTGAGACCAATCAGACACGGTTTACAGGCAAATATGTGGAAATACTTGTGTCTTATTGGCTGACAGCTCTCAATTCTGCCAAACGCAAGCTCACACAGTCAGTGTGAGGAAAAATGGATATACACGGATTTTTTTAAATGAATTTTTATTTATTTATTTATTTATTTATTTACAGTAAAGGGGTTGAAACTGAAACAGTAACATCCTCTGATGCTGAGCAGGAAAACAAGGTGTGTAAATGTCTATACGAGTTCCAGTTTATGTTAACATGATATGAGCAGAACATCAGGAAAGATAATGTACTTTGCATGGCACTGTAGCAGCTAAATCCATGCAATGTGTCGTTCACGACCGATTTGTTCATTTTGAACAAATTTTTTATATGACTCTTGAACAACGAGTTGTCTCAGCGAGTGTTTCCTTCATTTTTGACTGCGCATGCACTGCAACATCCCCATAGGTTCTGTACAGGAAACGGAAATGCTTAGCTCACCTCTCGAGTCTTCGGGTTCGAGTCGTTCATTCATCACGTCACAGCTCCTCTGCATTTAGCCTATGGGGTGGTCACGGGATGAACGAACGACTCGAACCTGAAGACTCGAGAGCTAAACTAATAATTTCTGTTTCCGGGGAACAGACAGAATAGAACGACTCTGATCGGGAGGTGAGGTGAACTAACAGACTGCACAGCCTGAAGACCAGCTTAGCAATTAATTAATCATTTCTGTTTCTCATAATTCAGCCTTGGCTGCATTAGCATATAGTTTATTTTTTATTCCAAATGTGATCAGCATTTGCGTAAGTACTATATGTGTTGGGGAATTTAACATGTAACATTTTAATTAAATTCTGCTGAAATGAACAAAATGACTTGCAAAAAAGATTTCTTCATTTTGCTGAACGAGATTCAAAGATCAGAGTCAGTAAAATGATACGAACTCCCCATCACTAATACAATGATAACTTAGCTGTGCCTCCCCTTGACTAGCGACACCAAACTAGCCTACTTAGAAAAGTTTTATATTTTATCGGTCTGGTTGTCCTACAAACACCCGAGGCAAGTGTCATGATAAATCCGACTTTTTCTTATCATGTCATACATTGACGCGCACTAAAATTACTGAAAGAACTACGAGTTTCCCTTTGTAGTGTATTATTGGAGGTTTGATAGGGCTTGAAAGTAACATGAAAGTAAAGTAATTAGTAATCTGATTACTTTTTACATGCAGTAATCAGTAATGTAATCAGATTACAATTTTAAAGTAGTAATTAGTCATCTGTAGTGCATTACTTTTTTTTTTGAGTAACTTACCCAACATTGGTTACACAAACACACACACTATATATATATATTTATTATATGCAACTTATATTATGATATGCTTTTCATGGCACTTTTTCAAGATTATCCAGAAAATCAGCTTTCAAATAACACAGTACACATGTACTGTATTTTGTTAAACACATACATAACAGCTGCCCAACAAACCAAGAGTAGTGTGCTTTACTCTATAATAACATCTGCATATAATCCAGCAAGTCCTTACACGGCTGTGTCTTCATGTAACTCAACAAGCATACATCATAGCAGCATGACTGCTGCTATTTTCAGAGTCAGAAACGTTACACATGTCTATAAATATATCTGAAAACCAGTGAGACTGCATAAATTACTCAACCATTTCATATTATAAAACACAGCAGCTTAGTGTGAATTTGCATGCAGTGTTTTCAAATAATTTATGATCATATTTTGTCCAGTAAATTGATTGTACCTTTCCTTTGAATGCAAAAATGTCAAAACTTTAATTTCATCATGTTTTTTTTTGACAACACACCATGAGCCAACCTCATACTGTCAAAGTGTTCTGCTGGACTCTTTTTTTTGTTTGTTTGTTTTCTTTCTTTCTGCACAAGAAGCTAAATATCATGCAAGATTCACTACCCCGTTAAAAAAGTAGGAGCACAACTCGCTGAGCGACAGCACCTGCAAAAATAATCAGCAGTTAAACACATCTTCAGGGATGTTCTGACAAACACAGAGCATTATTTTGTCTCACAAAAAGTGTCACAACATCACCACTGAGAGACAATAAACTACGCTAAACACTTTTCACCTGGAAGATGATCTCAGTACGTAAAGTTTTTTACTCTCGTGTAGTGTATAAACAAGATCTTCTTAATTGCTGGATAAAGCAGTAGAATGTGAGAGAGAACATGTCACGTGACAGATTTTATAGATGCCCTGGAAGACCACCATGAATGGAACTTCAACCAGAGGAGAAATGTGGAGCTTGGATAGCAGGGTAACAGCTGACTGACTGACTCAGAGTCAGGTGTCTACCTACTGGATGAGATCATCCAGAACTGAAGAAACAAACAAAGGACTACTGAATGAACTGTAACTTTAGCTCACTTGATGGTACTCATCTTTTAGCTCACTTTGAATAAAGTCATTTGTCAAATGAATAAATATTATTGTAAATAGAACTACGTTACCTGTCAACCCCCCCCGAAAAAAGCATCATATAAACGTTCAGAAGATAGTAAGTCACTTAACAGGGGTGAAACTACATGGCATATTGTATTGATTGATATGAGACTGTTGGAACAATATATTTAACAGTCTGTGTAATAAAGTGGGTTATTCATCATAAAATACAAGAGGTGTAATGAACATTTAAATGCAATTGAGCCCATGGTGAAAAAGTTGCTTCTTCTTTATCTCGAATCAGACATTATTCTAGAGTACTAGCGTATTAGTTTGAGGAAAACAGCTACCTTTATATTCATCAGCAAACAGGAACTGGAAAATTCCTCCAAAGCCCTGAAGTTGTGGTGTTCAGGTACACAGCAGTTACGGTATATTACAGCACTTCGGCTTCCCAACACTTATGGCCAACAAGTTGTGGACTGAACCGTTACAGTGTGCCAGTACACTAGTGTGAACACCATAAACGCACTGTGCTCGGGAAGCCTTTCCTCGCTGATCCTATCTGGGTTAAAGAAATCACCATGGCGACTGGGAAGTTCATATTCAGTAGTGGAGAATGCAGGATTCAAAAAACACATCTAAGGCTACAGAGAGCTATGTAACTCGGTTTTAGTTATTGTACTTTGCTAACATTGAGTGTTTTCATCAACTGAAAATGGAAACCT
The DNA here is from genome assembly GCF_023375685.1 of Ictalurus furcatus. Taxonomy (NCBI): domain Eukaryota; kingdom Metazoa; phylum Chordata; class Actinopteri; order Siluriformes; family Ictaluridae; genus Ictalurus; species Ictalurus furcatus. The sequence goes on from NC_071256.1 coordinate 8,964,130, forward strand.
AAGATAAATATTCACGGTCCTTTTTACTGTATCGAAAACGCATCGTATCGAGACGCCACCACATCACAATCAATCGATTTGAATTTTGTGGATCATTACACACCTAGCAACTCATTATCAAGGCCTGTTTTATTTAAAATGCATGAAGCGAAGGCCGCAAAACAATCACACCTTAGCAAGTGAAAATATTTGAAATATAGTCAAATGTATCTAATATTTCATATTATAAGATTAATATACCGATTTCTAGAATTTTTCTTTTTACATGATTTTAATATAACAAAGTTTTGGGGTAAATTATGAAATATAAATGTTAAACCTTTATATTCTTCATACTGACCTGTTGAGGAACGCATTGCCAAAAGCATTGAGCTTACGAAAAGGCTTCTTTGGATCCACGACCAGAGCGTTTCCTGGTATGAGGCCTTCGATGTCCCCGTGCATCACAGCTATAAATGAGTCTGTGGTGGGCTCTGGACCAATCCGCATGCCTGGGAAGTCCTGCTCTAGCAGGTATCTATGGTAAGACACACAAAAATGTAACAGCTTACGTAATGTTTATATGATTTACATACAATACCTGTTACTGTGGTGCTACATCTATAAAAGGACATTAAACCAGTGCATAAGCCAGGTGCAGAACATTTAGCATGTGCTGAACGTTAGCCAACACTGCTGGCTAAGGACTGTTTATACTTTTGGGTCTTTGCGTCAGGTTTATGGGCAAGTGTTTTTATGGACTCGTATGTCATGCTCTGACTGGTTTAGGAGGGAGGGTGTGTCCAGCTGAATACCTGGACACATTATCATGAGGAGATGTAACCCTGATTCCACAGGTTTTATTAAGAGTTTTAAATTAATATTGCCTGTAATAACCCACACAGTGCCAAGGCAGCGTTGTGACAAACAAAAATCATCCAAAAAGCACTGCTCCCTCTCTTTTTGAGCAGTTTAGAGCCCAAAAATAAAGCAGTAATGATCGCCAGCTTCTTCTCCCTTCATTCTGCAGTAAAAGCTGAGGTTTCCAATTTCTGCCCCCTTGTGGTTAAGTTCACATGCGATGCAAGTATTAAGGTGGACTCTGATGTGACTGCCCACGCACATCGTATGCACAAATATGCTCATGCAGAAATATAAACCAGGCCCAGGTTAACAAGCTAACTAGTTAACGTGCTTAAAATGTTACTGATAAACCAATTAAGACAAATATTTTGACAAGACTGGCTACTTAAAATACATGACAATGCAGACCAAGACTCAGATACTGAAATCCCACTTGCGCCTACCGTTAGCAATGCAAGTCAATTTACTGAGCGGCTAACTGGTTGTCTAGCTTATTGGTTTTCAAAGTGGGGGCCGCCGGGGGCGCCCGGGGGGCCTCAACAATTTGGTGTGAAAAACAAATACATGATTTGTTCAATATATGCATTACTATAACATGTTATTTATACATATTAAAATCACATTTACTATACCTATCTTTTTAATTGCTAAACAGACAAAACATCAATGTAAAAAAGGGGGATATATTCAGAAGTCTGTATTTTTAATGTGTTTTAAATACATCTTGCAAAAGGGGGGCCTCAGTCAAATGTTAATGCCATTTGGAGGGCCTCGCCCTGGAAAAGTTTGGGAACCCCTGGTCTAGCTATATGGAAAACCTACAGATTGAGAAATGTCAGTAAATGAAGTTGATAGCTGAATTCGCAGTCAAATTCCCTGATTTCCTGATTTCAGGGAACTCTTTAGAATCTTAGGGTTGTATTTCAACATAATGATCTAATACCCAATAACGCCAAGTGACATCCTGGGTGGAGACTCCGGCTGAGTCTGAAATCACTCTAAGGAACATTTCTGCCCCAGCTAGGTAAGAAATATGACTTTTAAAAGCTAGACATCATGCTGCTCAAATCTATTTCTATCTTTTTAAGTAGCACTCAGCAAGAAAATATGCTTGGTTCAAGGCTAATCGATAACAGCACATGGATATCTAACCAGATGAAGTTACGGAATAATACCCAGAAGGTGTTCTGTTGGCTTTGGGGACTACCATGTGGCCTGGACTGTGTCACTTTAGTTTACTAGCACACATTCTGGATGTTATTAGAGATATGTAACCGCAGGAACCAGAGTCATGGGGAGCTTTTCCTGTGGCTTGGCAATACTTTCCACGTTTGGCATTTCTGCTAAAGACCATGGATGATATGTGGTGTCAGGACACAATCCATTTAACTGTAACATGGGGAAATTGCCCTCGTTCTCCTCTACACATTCCTTATGAGCTACTCGCGTCACTCTCTCAGCCTGCTCTTTTAGCTGAGAGCCGACGAGGTGTTAGTATGGATTTCTTTTCTTTCAAAAAAAAAAAAAAAAAGCTTTAAGTAATGCTGTTACTCTTTTCCTCTTTCCAATGTCTGATCTGTTAGTTGGTGTGAACGATGACGCATGAGTTTGCTGTGGAACACAAGGAGGCGCCATATGCAGTGCTGGTGGTGGATGTACAGTACATACTCAGGATCATTAGAGGAGGTGATTAGTTACTGTACGTCAGGATAAATGGGATGTACTGTAGCTGAATCTTGAAGAAGAATAACTGGTCAAAATATTGCAAACTTAGTCCAGTTTAGGGAAGAACATGGCACTGAAAGAGTCAGCTCTTTACTGCTGGTCATCATCATACACATACAAGCACTACCGGTTTCTGAAAATTTTGTATTAAAATAAGGCATCTTAACTTATAATCTCGAAGATGTGAAACGTGTTCAAGATTACATCACAGTCCCGAGCATCTTCCTACGCATTACAATCCCCAGTGCTGAATTTACAAATCACATCATGCTGAATCAGTATCTGTGCTCATTTAATCTGGATATACAAAAGAACACTTAAAAAAAAAGGTTCATGCTGGGGATTCTTTACATTTTCAAAATGGTTCAATTATACTCATTTGCTCATGGAAGTAAGTGCAATCGAATTCAAATGCTCTTAAATACGACAATTTATTTATTTTAATGTCAATGAAATAAGTGTCACCAGTAGTACTCTAGCAGTAGTAAATCACATTTTTATATTTAAAAAAAAATAAATATTTTATATTATATAATCCAAAATATTAAAATTTTTTACACATTCAGAATGCAGACATGATTTAAGTTAAGTACTGAGCGCATTAAGAAGTATTTCAGAACGGCTCATTTTTTTTTTTTTTGGCTTGTGTGATTTGTAAAAGAGACGACTAATCTCGGCAACGTGCTAAATCTCATTTGTATGCCGGGCACGTTCTACAGTTTAGAAGGGAAGAAAGCGTTATTATTTCTTGTTTGTTTCTCTTCATTATTACCAAATTATTTCTGCTATCTTTAGGGGGGAAAAAAAACTCCCCAAATACTTATTATGCCCAGATGTGTTGTACAGCTTCGTACAGCCCTCTTTTTTAAACACTATATAAGAGTCATTGTGTGCTGTGGCCTGGCATTTGGCAGCATGTCTATAGCGTCAGGTGGGGCAGAGCATCAATGTAATAAATAATAATAATAATAATAATAATAATAATAATAATTCCATTATATATTTCCAACCCCATGCATTTTGCATAGAAATACTGACATTATGAGTCAGCAGTCTGTCCAGACATACCGTATGAAGCTGGTTTTGCCAGTGGAATACTGTCCCACCAGCAGCACCATGGGCTTGTTGTCGAAGTCTGCATCCTCCAGAGCTGGTGAGTGGAACTCATGGAATTTGTAGTACTCTTCTAAAGGCAGCAGTTTGGTTTTGTACAGTTTCTTGAGTCCCTCACTGACAGTGTGAAACACCTCAGGATCCCTTTTTCTCCTGTCGTCTGTTCCCAGCCAGCTGAACATGGTGCGCTCTCTCTCTCTCTCTCTCTCTCTATCCTTCAGATGAAAACCTATTTGAGAGTCAAAGCCATTAAACTGACATTTTTTTCCATTGCGCATTTGCAGTCCAAGCTCGACACACACACACACACACACACACACACACACACACACACACACACACACACACGATACCTCGTGCCAAAACAAACAAACAAAAAAACACCAACTCAAGCTGGCAGACAGAAAAACAGATACATTCATGTGTAATGGACATAAGGAAAGGTTACACAGCTACACTGTAATATCAGCCCCGACATGCACTGCGTACTGAACACGACTCTGTTTACAGAACAATACCTAGGTTCAGGATGGACCCAAGAGGTTAGAAAGCCATCAGGCAAAAAAAAATAAACGGTACAGCAGGACCAAATGAGCGGCGTTCCTCGGTTCCCCTGAGCTGCAGATTTAAACCCCACTGAAGGTATAAACTGCAAAACAGCAACATGAGAGAAAACGCCTCACTCTGCTGGCACAGCCCAGTTCATCCCCTCAGCAAGGGAACTGACCAATCAGAGGGTTGCTCCTGAGTGCGACTGAGAGCCAATCCGAGCACAGGAGGCGGGTTTCCCTAAATAAAGTGTGTGTGTGTGTGTGTGTAGTACATTTACATCTACAGCATTTAGCAGTCTCCATGAGTAAAAATGTTAAAATCAATCACAAAATATAACAGACAGCACATTGTGAGGTTTAATTTCAAAAGTATGTGCACCCCTGACTATCACACCCATACTGGATGTGGTTCTTCTCCAAACTGTCACCACAAAGTCTGAAGAACACAATTTTATAGAACATCTCTGTACGATGTAACGTTACAGTTTCCCTTCACTGGAACAAAGAGGCCCAAACCTGTTCCAGCATGACACAAAGTGCACCATGCAGACGTGGCGAGGTTAAGGTTGGAAGAAGGTAGAAGAACCTGAGTGTCCTGCACAGAGCCCGGACTTCAACCCCACTGAACATCTTTGGGATGAACTGGAACCGGAACTGGAGCATCCTCACCATCCCAACATCAGCACCTGACCTCAACCTCACTAATGCTCTTGTAGCTGAATGAACACAAATCCACACAGCCACGCCCCAAAATCTAGTGGAAAGCCTTCCTAGAAGAGTGGAGTGCATTATACCAGGAATAAATCTGGAATGAGATGTTCAACTATGACATATGGGTGTGACAGTCAGGTGTGCACATAATTTTGTCCATACAGTGTAATGTATTTTACTTAACATACCACATAACTAAAATATCCAGCTGTTACATAAAGAAAATTCACACACAGTAAGTACTGTCACTTAGGTCCATAAATATTTGGACACTGACAGAATTATTCTTATTTTAGCCGTCGATCACAGTATACAGGAGCTGAAATTAAATAACAAGCTCAAAGTGCAAACTTTCATCTTTTAATTCAAGGGTATTTATATCCAAATTGGGTGAGTGGTGTAGGAATTACGGCACTTTTTGCATCTGTGACACTGTGGGTTTGTTCTGATGGTTTGCTTCACTGGCAGTGACTTCATATTGAGAATTAACAGCAACAGATTCCAAATGTAAATGCCAAATACAGCCCAGCACACCGATAACACCATTCCTACCATCAAGCATGGTGGTGGTAGCATCATACACTAGGGCTGCTTTTCAGCAGAAGGAACTGGAAATCTTGTTGCCATATTGAACATTGATGGAAATAGAAGCATACTTGCTTACAAGATTTCCAGTTCCTTCTGCTGAAAAGCAGCCCTAGTGTATGATGCTACCACCACCATGCTTGATGGTAGGAATGGTGTTATCGGTGTGCTGGGCTGTTTATGGCATTTACATTTGGAAACCAAATAGAAGCAAGTTGTTGTGAAGAACCTGTTCCAGTCAGCCAGATGTCTGCATTTAAGGTGAAAATATATGGTCCAAAAAAACAAAGCTATAAAGGAATTGAATTTAAATATAAATAAATAAATACATTTTAAAAAGAAGCTTCGTGTTTTGGATTGGTGAGTCAAAGACCAGACTTAAATCCAAATGAAAATCTGTGGTATGACAGTTCACCAAAGCTCAAAGCTCACAGAGACACATCCGAGACTCAAAACCCAAATCTGTAACTGCTGCAGAAGGAAAATTCACACATACGTATCAATTAATCAATCAATCAATCAAAACACTGAGACGTTTGAAATATGCTAAAATGTCATACAGCACCACAGACAGACCAAACATCAATATATTACAAGAAATCTGACTGATAGTCAGCTAAATGTTCTAGTATTGTGACTTTGAATGAATTATTTTAATAAACGAACATCTGAAATGTGGACTGGAATTAAGGTGCGTGTTTAATTTGATGCTGCCATCTTGTGGTGTAATGTAATATAGCACCTGTACATAATAGAAAATAACACAAATCCTGTTGACTTTTGAACTGTATATGTTACTGAGCTGTGGAGAAAAGAACCCATTAAAACTGGCATGATTGCATTAGCACGACATTGAGCAGGTCCCAAACATTTGTATGAATAGAATCAAAAGGTACTTTTTTTTTTGACACCCTGACATAACTGGCCATTCTGGCTTTTATTACAAAGCCAGTTCATTTCTCCAATTCCATAGTCCATTAACAAGGCTGCACATGTAATTTTATTGGCGTTATTTTATTTTTATTTTTTACATGACTGATACATGTAAAAAACATACATACTGAATTTTGTTATGTTGATGGACTGCATGTTTGTGCAAATACATTAAAATGGGAATGACATGTTAGCGTCATCTGTTGAACAGGTCTTTTTTTTATAAAGATTTGTATAAACTGAGAATCCATAGGTACTTTAAAACAACAACAACAGCAACAACAACAACAACAAAACAGTGGCACTTCAACAGTATTTACAATTCTGGCTTTTGTCACAGGCCATGAAGTGTATTAAGCTTATTAATGTTATGCAAAAGAAGACCTCTGTGTCTGACGGTTGTAACTATTGAGATTGAACAGAAAATGTGAATTCGACTACAGATACAAACAAACAAACAAATAAGTGGAGTATCTGCAATATGCAGACATCATGTGCAAATCTGGCAACCCTGCTTCGTGGGAAAGGATTATGTTCATTACAGATAGGAGGCACACTATTCAGGGATTTGGTTGATCAGTGGTTTATTCAAGAATCCTGACTTAAACACTGCTTACTGAGCTCCAAAAGAAATACGCTTTTATTTACTAAGCTGCCATAAATACACAGATCACACACTGAGCACAGAGCCGCAGAACTCTGCTGTATATCCAAACAGTAGCAATTAATAACAAAAAGAAAATGACTTGTACATTCATTGCATGTGTGTGTTTTGTTGTCCATCGCATTAAAAGAAAATCCTGGTGCACTACTTGATCAGATACTTAAAGGATGCCATTTTGACTCGTAGAAGCACTGCAAATGTTCCTAACTTTACAGTAGAGAACGTCTCTGATCTTTATGTGATCTAACAATCCCCAAATCTGAGGTTTTAGTGAGATTACAGATTGAGATTGTATAAAGAAGCGTATGCTGGATTATGATCTTTTCATTTGATGTATTAGTAATTAACAACTTATGACATCACAAATTGCGTTGGGTTTTGCATTTTGTCACTGAGCTGCTGGTTGATGCAAATACATCAGAATCTGCTGAACATGTGTTTAAAAATTATTTTGAAATAAAATTCTAGTTGAAAGATTTTATAAACTGCAGTTAAATCACTGTAGCACAACAGTGGTACACACTATCACTAATTGGTGTTAAAAAAAATCCCCCTGGGGCAGGGTATATATTTGTCAATATTATTTACTATTTCTAGGCATGATTATCATATTTGTTATTACATATTGTCTCACTATGTACACTGTAATCAAATACATTAATCAAGGGAAAGATTATTTACATGTTCATAAATGAAAAATTTGAAGAAAAAAGAAAATTGCACACTTTTTATATATATATTTTTTCAATTTAAACGTAAAGACATTTAAAGGTGCATTTCCTCCTCATAATGTAATTATATTAACTGTAGTATGTTGTAATAAAACAATGTTTTGTTTTGAATTCTTCTTTGTTCCCTGGTAGTTAATACTATATTAATTATGAAAAATGTAATTATTTTAAATTATTTAATCAAACCACAAAAACAGATGTAATTATTCTTACTTTGTTGTTTTTTTAATAAATAAAGCCTGCGCAATTACCAAAACCATTTACATACACATAACATCTCAGTGGTTTCTGTCACAGGACAAATGTGTGGCTAGAGATTAAACTAGATGTGATAGAACACTATCACCCATCAGCATCACATTCAGCTTGACATCAGTGCTGGTCTTTACAGGTCATATGGAACACAGTTCAAATAACCAGCACTGATGGATCACAGATCTTATCAGGATGTAATGAACACGACTGTAAGGGATGGAGTAAAGCTGGGCAAGGGATTTAATTGAATTTAATTAAAGGTGGAGTCTTGATTCACATGTGATCCAAATGTTTATTATAAAATATCTGACTTGAAATGCACCAAATGAAAAAGATGAAATTTATGTTTCATAAACTTATAATTTAACGTACATTAGGACTCCAAATAATATACTCGACTTCAATATATATTTGAATGCTATAATGGATTAGAAAATAGTAAAATAATACAAATTATAGACACATTGCCTATTATTCCATACTGTAGAAAATATCAAATATTGATAATGTGTTATCAATTTTATTGCCATTGTGAGGTTCTGGGGCATATCTGGCAGAAAAATATTAGTCTTCAAAGAAGGATGAAAACTGAGACTACATACAGTTTAAGCTGATTATGTATAACTTTAAAGCACTTTATTTACATCGAATGTGGTGAGGTCCCTTTCACACGATTCGTGTTCTGCGGAGTTTCATTAAATAAATGCGTAAAATAAAGTCTTGAGTATTTACCCTTATAGACAATTCGAAGATCCAGGATGGTATTCAGCAGTGCTCCAAAAACAAAACATAAGAAACGAGCTTGGACTTCATGCTTAATAAATTAAAAGTAAAACTTCAATAAAATCAGATATGAGTACATGGCAGTCTTAAAAATCCCAATTAAGAGCAAATCTATACATCATGCAATGCAGGTGAGGGTAAAGGAATCCAGTTTTGCTGGTGTAGAACCCGTTTTGTAAACTCATCGCAGTTTGCACATCATCATGGGTGATGTACCTAAAATGATCAACTTCACTTAGAAACCGCAGGAATAACAACGTTCCAGAGATCTAATTAATCATCATCAAGCCTAAAACAACTGAACAATCACTTTTAGGTTAATGTGTAAATCCTGAAACTCAATATACAAATTCGACACAACATCAGACAGACGAGCAGCTCAGGAGTGCAGACGGAACCGGGCAACGAGAGGGAGGTGGTCAGATGAGTGGCACTGATTGGGCAGGCCTTTCACTTCTCTCAGCTCGGCTTCGCTGACCAGGGTCAACCTGGAAAGCAGCTGTAGGCCTCGCTGTGGTGCAGCGCTGCATTCTGGGAACAAAACACAGCTCTGTGGTTAACTGGTGTCCAGACAAGCACTGCATTAAAGTGTGCAGCACGATCGCTAAAGTTACAGCTTTCTACACACTGCTTCTGTATTTAATGTGCTTTTAGCTAGCGGATACATTAACTTACAACTATGGAAGAAATGCATTAACAAAATGTAATGTAATCCATTAGATCTTGCTCATAAAACTGCAGCAATTATATGTAATAATAATTTTATTAGTCATGGACATTTAAATTCAAGTATATATTTGGCAATTGTTGAAACTTGGCGTGTAAACATATTTATATAAAAACATGCAATTGAGTCAGTTTAGCACTTTTTCTTCAACATAAATTTGCCCTGGGCTTAACAACGAACATGTGGTGCGACCGACGATTTTACCTCTAAATAAAATATTTTCTTTAATATGCTCTGAATTTTGAAAACGTATTACAAGTACAGTAACATCTGTAGAAAAACATGCATGCAAATGTTCATTTCTTTATGGTTGCAACAGATATTTAAAAAAAAAAACCTTTGGTTTCACTTTAGCGAATTATGCAAGAGCTATAAATGCAAAACAATTTACAAATGCATCATCTATAATTTATAATTATATTTATTAAAGCATTTAGAGTAATTTCCAATTCTTTTTTTTTTTTAAAGAACTGCACTAATGGCCAGACAGTCGCACCACATGATATATTTGGACTTTTTTAATAAATAAAAATGACTAACAGATAAAAGACTGAAAAAAAGTGGGTATATTTTAATGCAGAAGATTAAAAAATTAGTTGGACAGAAACTGTCTGCATCAGCGTTTATACCAGTTATGCCTCGTCTCATGTCTGATTAAATAAAATCCTGTATGTAAACACGTAAACACGCTCAGCAGTGTGAAGTGACAACATCCAAACAAGAGCAGAGCAGTAACGTGGTTGGGCTGAAACTAATGTATATATTTATGAAATGTCATTTTGCAGCACCTTTAAAAACAACCCATGCACTTTACAAAAAAACAAGAAAATGCCTTTAATAAGAGACTACATGTGTATGTGGCCTGAGCAAAGATAAACCTATTAAACACACACACACAAATCTCACCTGTCCAGCCTGACTCTTCCCTCTGCGCTGGTGAATAGAAGATGTAATCGACAGTAATGGCTGTGCGTGAGTGGTAGGTGGTGATTTCACGATGACCGCTCTCTTTTAGGTAGTGAGAGTACACCGAGGTCAGCTTAAAACCATGTTCAATGCTAGGTTTGTTCAAGCTGGTAAAAGGTAAAGAGAGGAAATCATTCCCAAGACCCATCATCATTGTGTAAAGCAGTAATGTGCTAACAGGACTCACACGATTAAGACATTTCAGATAAACAAAGCCATGAAGCACTGCAGTATCAGACTGGCTTTCACAATTCTTTAACAACCAAACTGTTCTTTAAATGCAGGAAATAAGGTTTAATTAAACAGAACTTACCATTTTTTTGAACCACTTTGCTTTGATTCCTTTATATCAGGTTCTGTTATGGAGACCAAACAATGAGTCCAGTTTAGTATATCGGAGATATTTTGGCTTGACGTTCTAAACCACCAAATTTTCAGAATCTCTGTAGGTATGCTGGATAAATCATGCACTATTTAATAAGTCACACTGGGATAAACTGTACATAAATGACTGACGTTAGGTGTAAGATACATGTCGTGATATCACAATAAACTGGGGCACATCGTATTTCACTAACAGGCTGTTAAAATGCATTATTGTGCTACACTACTCAGTGAGAGAACAGCAAAGATCACTCCTTGTACACACCGTAAAAAAAACAGTACATGTCTTTTTATGGTTTTGTCCCACTGGGTTTACGTTAGTAAGTGAGTAAGTAAGTAATACACCAGTAAATTCATATGAGAATAATAAATGACACTGCCTCAGCAACAAGCCTTTAGTAATAAAGCGTGATGGGTCACACCGTTAGTTTGGCCTTCATACTGGCACAGCGGGGAGATGCCAAGGCTGGGGGGCCAAAGGGGTGATGTGAGGAGTCGCTGCCCTCGAGGGCTTTCTTCCTGTCCTGATACCTGCAACAGGAAGAGGAAATGTGAGTGAGAGGAAGTCAGGTGTTAGGAGACAGAAGTATCTGCCAAGTATGTGCCAATTTGAGCTTGAAATGCTCCTGAGTGAGTACGGTTTATGCAAGATGAGCAAAAAAGTTTGTAAAAGGATTAAATGGAAAATATCATCTTTTATAAGCTTTTTATCAACAAGGGAACAAAAAAAGGCACTCATCATACACACTCTAAGGTCCCTTTATTACATCCAAAAACATGTTCCAAACTGAGCAAAAATGCTTCTGTGAGTTTATGTCACATCATCTTGGTCCTTCCACCTGCACCATATGGGTTCAACAGGATTCCCTTTACAACATTCTCTTTACGCTCACTTTACAGTAACTTTATGTTTCCTTTACACTCCCTTTGCAATAACTTTATGCTCCATTTACAGTCACTTTATACTCTGTTTAAGGTCAATTTATGCTCCCTTTACAGTCATTTTATGTTCCCTTTACACTCATTTTTTCCCCGTTACACTCCCTTTACAGTCATTTTACGTTCCCTTTATAGTCAGTTTACGCTCCCTTTACAGTCAGTTTACATTCCATTCATGTTCCCTTTACAGTCACTTTACGTTCCCTTTAAACTCCCTTTACGTTCTTATAGATTCATCATCACTCATTTAAGAAGACTCATTAGAAGCAAAGTGTTTAACACCTTTATAACGTTAGTGTAGAGTGAACACAGTGTATATTGTACACCTGATGGTGCCTCTCACCTTCCCGATGGGCATGCCTGCGTACTCCAGCTTGCTGTCTGTAATAAAGGCGTAGAGGGGACTCGCGGGCACTGAGTTAAAGTCCCCACACAGCAGTATCGGGCAGGTCGTACCGTCGTCCTGCTGTGCTACGCGACTGATCTCAGCTAGCAGTAATGACAGCTGTGCTAGCTTGATGTCACCACGCCGTGGGTTGTACAGCAGGTGAGTGGTGACCACGCAGACGTTGCATTCGGAGCCTGACGCCCCCAAGGGCTTCAGCACCACAATCAGTCCCACATTATCCCGGTCTAGGATCGGGATTCCTTGGCGGAAAAACTCCACAGGGTGAGAGGAGAAGAGTGTGAAGCGAGATTTCTTAAAACCTACCATACAGCCATCAAGCTTGTGGCCAGTCCGGCGTTTGTACTCACAGTGGTAGCCTGCAAAGGAGGGAAAGGATGCAAGTTCAAGGAAAAAACTAGGATTATACACACACACACACACAGGGTGGGGGAAATAAGCATTGGACACGTCAACATTGCTTTCAGTAAATATATTTCCTATGAGGCTATTCCCATGACATTTTCACCAGCATTAACTCAAGAAATCCGGAAATATAAAGAATTCACAACATTAAAGTCCATAAATAAAGTCATGTGTAATAAAGTGGAATGACACATAGGAAAAAGTCTTGTACATGCTAAGAAAAGGCAGTTCTCCAAGGCAAGGTAAGGCAAGGAACCTGTGCAAATTAATATCAGCTGGTTTAGTAAACTGATGCTCTATAAAAAGGCTTTTCGTTACCAAGGTGTCACACAATAAACATCTCATGATGGGTAAAAGCAAAGAGCTCTCCCAAGACCTTCGCAACCTTATTGTTGCGAAACATATTGATGGAATCGGATACAGACGTATTAAAAAACTTCTGAATCTTCCAGTAAGCACCAGTGGGGCCATTATACTCAAGTGGAAGCAACATCACTCCGTCATCAAGCGGCCACGCACAGGAGCTCCTCGCAAGTTTTCTGACCAGGGAATCCGAAAAATAGTCAGAAGAGTAGCCCAAGAGCCAAGGACCACTCAGAAAGAGCTCCAGAAACACTTGGAGGCAGCAGGTGCCACCGTCACAGAGAAAACAATAAGCAATACATTTCACTGCTCACGCTCACACCGCAATACTCCATTACTAAAGAAAAGGCATGACGAAGCTCGTTTAAAGTTTGCTACAACTCATTTGGACAAGCCTATGAAATACTGGGAGAGTGTAGTCTGGTCAGACAAGAGCAAAATTTAACTTCTTGGCTGTCATACTACACACCATGTTTGGAGAAGAAATGGCACTGCACATCACCCTTAAAACACTATACCAACAGTGAAGTTTGGAGGTGGAAGCATCATGGTGTGGGCTGTTTTTCATCACATGGTACTGGCTGACTTCATATCATTGATAGAATGATTAATGGAGCCCTTTATTGGAAGATTCTTGAGAAGAATCTGCTGCCATCCACCAAGGTGGGGCAAGGTAGGGCAGCTGTGGCTTAGGTGGTAGAGTGGGTTGTCCACTAATCATAGGGTTGGTGGTTCGATTCCCGGCCCACGCATCCTTGGGAAAGAACCCCAAGTTGCTCCCGATGGCAAGTTAGTGCCTTGCATGGCAGCTCGGCCACCATTGGTGTGTGTGTGTATGTGAATGGGTGAATTGAGACACAATGTAAAGCTTTGGATAAAAGCACTATATAACTGCAGACCAGGGTGTTAGAATGGCCCAGTCAATCACCTGACTAGAATCCAATTGAACAAGATTTAAAGATAATATGTTTAGAAGAATGGGCCAAAATCACACCTGAATACTGCAGCCAATTAATTTCTTCATACAGGAATCGTCTTGAAGCTGTCATTACAAACAAAGGCTTCTCCACTAAGTATTAAATAAATTTCAGTTAGCGTGTTCAATACTTTTTTCCTGTGTCATTCCTCTTTATTACACATAACTTCATTTATGTACTTTAATGTTTGGGTTTCTTTATATGTATGGCTTTCTTGAGTTAATACCACAGTCTGGTGAAAATTTCATGTGAACAGCCTCACTGGAAATATATTTACTGAAAAAAATGTTGATGTGTTCATAAAATTAGAATCAGGTGTTCAGGTTTGGGTGCGAATGATTAGAACCTGCTTAGGGAGTGCAGGTGGAACCTGTCTTATTTATATCCCTCTTATATCTAGTGTCTGGTGTTCCCTTTGCTATTGAGGTGTGTGGTGTCATCATGCCAACATCTAAAGAGTTCTTTAAGGCCTTCGGAAAAAAATGGTTGTGGATGCCTATGCGTCTGGGAAGGGACTTAAAAAGATCTGCAAGACTACATTTTGCCAATGACCATATAGGCAAAGACCAGGCCTTTTGGAATAATGTGCTCTGAACAGAATCAAAACCAGAGTTGATTAGCCACTGTAACAGCTGACATGTTTACTGCAGACCAAAGACAGCTTTTCAGGAGAAACACCTCATACCAACTGTGAAGCACAGTGGTGGAAATGTTATGGATTGGGGTTGCTTTGCTGCCTCAGGGACTAGAGAGCTTGCATTCATCGATTCCATTATGAATTCTGCATCAGATCAAACAATGCTTGAAGATAATGTGAGGCCATCTGTCCGACAGTTGAACTTGAATCAAAAGTGGACCTTTAAACAGGATGATTATCCTAAGCACACTAGCAAATCCACCAAGAAAGGCTCAAAAAAAAAGAAATTGAGGGTTATGGAATATCCTAGTCAAAGCCCAGATTTGAATCTCATTGAAATGTTGCGGAAGGATTTGAAAAGGGTAGTACATGCAAGAAAACCATCAAACATCTTGCAACTGAAAGAATACTGCAGGGAAGAGTGGTCAGAAATTCCAGCAAGCCGATTTCAGAGACTGGTGGACGATTACGCAAAACGCCTACAAGAAGTTACTTCTGCTAAACTAGCTAGCTATACTAGCTTCTCAGGCCAAGGGTGTATTTACTTTTTCCACAGAAGAATATCACCTCTATTGCTATTTTTGTTGAATAAATGATTGAAAAAGCTAATTGTCCCTGTAGTTTTCTTCAAGTACATCAACTGAAAGATGATCAAATATTCACTCAAAAAACCAACAATTTCCATGGGGTGTACTTATTTTTTCACATGACTGTGTGTGTATATCATAATTATACTTTCACTAACAGGCTTTATTTCTATTGGCTTAAAGGTGCAATAGTCATTTTTTTAAAAATTCCTTATGTGTACAAATAACACAGAAGATATGCAGAACACGATTAATTTAAAAAATAATGTTCGTGTTTGGATTTGCCTCCTGTCAATCATATACTAAAATCTTTATGGGCCACAGCAGAGCCTGGAGGCGGACCTTCGTGAACAGGAATCATTCAAGTGTCAAACCCACCTAACCATTAGAGATCTTCCTTATGCACATTTAAAATCAAGTTCAACATTAAACACCCGAGCAGCATTAATTAACCCAGTTAAATCCATGTTAAATATATGTTACCTAGTTGTTCTAGACTGGGTTTGATCTGCTTGCGATAATGATCCTCTTGCACCTCCTGAAGACACATTATCTATGGAGACAAATGTATTTTAAACACTTAACCACACAAAGCCTACTGAAGATGTATTACACACACAAAAACACAAGGCCTAAAGTCACAATAAAGGATTCGGTCATCCATTATGTAAACTATAATGTGCTCTTTCAAAATGCAAGTTGCATGGTGTAGTTAATTAACCTGTAGATATTCAACAACAACAAAGTGTTAGTGTACAGATGAAATTCCATACAAATTATAAGCAAATAAAACAACTGGTGCTAATGACCAATCTATCTTGGTCATTCCATCTGCACCACTGGGTTTAACAGGATCCCTTTAGGCTCCCTTTACACTGTGTTTACATTCCCTTTACAATACCTTTATGTTCCCTTTACGGCCCCTTTATGTGCCCTTTACACTCCCTTTACGCTGCCTTTATGTTCCCTTTACAATCCCTTTGCGCTCCCTTTACGTTCCCTTTATACTCCCTTTAAGTTCCTTTTACACCCACTTTAAATTCCCTTTATGTTGCATTTACATTCCCTTTATATCATGTTTAAAGGGCATGAGAAAGTGGAGCTCATTGTGGCGGCTGAAATACACAAGTCCCTCACATCTGCGGCGTGTTGCTCCAGCTCGTTGATGAGGTTGGTGAATCGATGGCGCCACTCCAACACACGAGGGTTACAGTGTTTGTAAAGGTAAGCATTGCTGAGAAGTAGTTCTTGAGAGAGAATATTGTAGGACATCACTGAGAACTCGAAGGTTCCAAAACTTGTGCTTGCACAGCTCTCGGTAAGCTCTTCCCACTGCCTCTTTAACTCTGTAAGAGAATCAATTAATATTAATAATTAATACAAGGCACTAATGTACATGTTCTACTGCATCATCACCTGTTTTAATCCTTGTACTATCCAGGCTTGGGGAAAGTTTCCCAGAAGGAAGCGGTGCATCTGTGATGTTGTGCAGCCATGCAGGACTGGGCTCTCGTCTCTCTCCTGAAGCTGAGCGTTTAGGGCTGGGCTGTGCACCTTCACCTGAGTGCTCACACTCCGAGCTCTTTCTCCTTTTAACAGGAGGCTCTGTGTCAGGGTGCTTCATCAGGACAGGAGACAGATGGAGGTGTCTTGGGTGATCACTCCTGTGCAAATCAGTCCAGGTGAAAGTACAGGGGGGTCTAGGGGAAGTGAAGGGGTTTCTGGTGATGATGAGTGGAAATGTATTTCTCCAGTACCACTGTTTCCAAGCAGCAGCAACAGCTGGAGCAGAGCCCACTGTACTCAAGGGTCGGACAAACATGGGTTTACTGCTAAGACAGAAGAGATCGACCTCACTTAGTCAATTAACTAAAAACACTTTTAAAAGGAATGTATAGGTACATCACGCCACAGTGTGCTGTGAGGTGAAGTCACAGTCTTCGGAAAAATGCAGCGTTCATACAATGAAACACATATGTAGCTTGGCAACGTCACAACTTAGCGACTTTGCTTTGCTTGCTGAATAACTCTAGTTACAATAAAGGCAGCGAACGTTACCTAAGACTCGGCCACAAACACTACAAGGACAGGACCTGACTAGCTAGTTGAAAGCAGGCAGAAGTAACACAGACCGCAGAGAGGCAATGCAGAGAGGAAAGAGCAGCTCAGAGGCGCTAGTTACCAACAAGCGCTGTTAGCTAGCTAGCATGGCTTACTTCGGGGTTGTAGTTGGACTGGCATATTTTACACTCGGGCGTCGATACAAAAAAAAGTCCTCAGAATAAGCTAACGATATCTCATACTATTAAAGCGTAATTCACCCAAGTTTAACGGGTAACGGAGACATCAGCTAATCGTAACAAAACATTAGCGAGTCCCTTAAAAATGACGTCACTACGGAGGCCCGAGTACGCACGTAACCCTGTTCCCTGAGAAGAGAACGAGACGTTGCGTGAGCTCCACGCGCGAGGGCGCTTCCTCGGTCGGATTTCACCTCGGTCAGAAATTTAGGTAACATCCAGGAAATATTTAACACCTTAACACCTTTCAAGTGGTGCTTGAAAGTTTGTGAACCCTTTAGAACTTTCGACATATCTGCATGAATATGACCTCAAACATCATCAGATTTTCACACAAGTCCTAAAAGTAAATAAAGAGAACCCAGTTAAACAGATGAGACAAAATTTATTACACTTGGTCATTTATTTATTGAGGAAAATGAGCCAATAATACATATCCGTGACTGTCATGAGCATCAGTCTGGAGGAATTTAATCCCATTCCTCAGTACGGAACAGCATCAACTCTGGGATGTTGGTGGGTTTCCTCACATGAACTGCGTAGGTTTGCATATGGACGGTAGGGACATGTCCGTACAAATGTCACCAGCCTTGCACTGCGGAAAGTAATGTCAACTGATGTTAGTTAACCGTGTTAACTAGCAAGCTAACCCTGGCTGCAAGCTGGAACATAAAATAGGTGCATATACGAAATTATGTTGAGATGAATTTTAGTCTAGAAATCCCATGAAAATGTCATCATTTAATGAATGAGTTTGTATGCAGGAAACACAGCAGCAGGCTGAAGTAGAGCAGGATGAAACAGCTGTGTCTTCAGGGTTTCAGGTGAGGTCCTAATTATAAATTATATTTTGGAATTGTAGGGAGACATCACCATTAAAGTCAGTCTTTAGGATGTTCAGCAAATATACAGTATAACCTTTGAAAGTCAACATATTGGTCATGAGTTTGTTTTGAAAAAAATCTTACATCAATACCGCTTGATGAATAAGATCCTATTCACTCAATATTAACATTTCCCTCAAAAATAAATGGGATCCAAAGTTTTACTATATGTTTATGTATCTTCACCAATGCATAATTTTATTACACATAGGAAACTCAGAAATCAAGTAGGCCTAAAGATGCCGTAGAGCAGGTTGAGGGAGAAGCAGCTGGACCTTCAGGGCTTCAGGTGAGGTCCTAAAATGATACTGCGATTAAACATAGGCCTATATGAAGAGTTAATTTGCAAAAACAGATATCTCCATTCTTATGAATATTTAAAAATCATGTTTTTTTTATTGCGCATTCCAGGTAATATCAATCAAACTGCAGTTGGGTTGTTTTAATTAAGTGAAAATAAATGTACAACCCAATTGCAGCTTGATTTGTATTACTTGGAATACACAATTTAAAAAAAAATGATTTATGAAAATGAATTAAAATGGTGGATATCTGTTTTTGCAAATGAACTCTTCATATGCTATTATGGATTAATTGTAAATGACCGATTTACATGTATTGTAAGTACCATAGTCTACCTATTTTAACTTGGTTGCAAGTTATTATAAAACAGGATGCAAAAGAATATTTTGCAAATGTTGATACAGACCAGGTTAAGCTTAGTTTTCTCTTTAAGAGACAG
Organism: Ictalurus furcatus; assembly: GCF_023375685.1. NCBI lineage: Eukaryota > Metazoa > Chordata > Actinopteri > Siluriformes > Ictaluridae > Ictalurus > Ictalurus furcatus. The sequence goes on from NC_071256.1 coordinate 8,983,341, forward strand.
TCAGTGTGAGTGAGGATGATCCTGACGTCAGTGTAGCAGTGTCATGGAGATGGGGAATAAGCCATACCAGCCTGATCCAAAATTCATCGAAGTACAGCAACTTCCAAACAAGATTTTGCGGTTTCAGGCGAACTGGTACAGTCAGTATTCATGGCTTCACTACAGTCCAACACTGAAAAAGGTTCTTTGTTTTGAGTGTGTCAAAGCATACACCATAAAAAGACCACTTTGGAAAAAAAGAATGACCCTGCCTAATGCACAAAGGGTTTCAATAATTGGAAGAATGCCACAGATAGCTTTAGTCGCTGTTTGGATTGTTTAAATAGACACCAAGGACTATCATGAAGAATGTTGATGTTGGATGCAAAACATTTTTTTTTTCTTTTTTCCGTTAACAAGTAATATCATAGTTTACTTTCTTTTAGTCGGGTGCATGGTGGCTTAGTGGTTAGCACGTTTGCCTCACACCTCCAGGGTCGGTGGTTCGATTCCCACCATGGTCCTGTGTGTGCTGTTTGCATGTTCTCCCTGTGCTGCGGGGGTTTCCTCCGGGTACTCTGGTTTCCTCCCCAGTCCAAAGACATGCATGGTAGGCATGTCCAAAGTGTCCATAGTGTATGAATGGGTGTGTGAATGTGTATGTGATTGTGCCCTGCGATGGATTGGCACCCTGTCCAGGGTGTACCCCGCCTTGTGCCCGATGCTCCCTGGGATAGGCTCCAGGTTTCCCCGTGACCCTGAAGAAATGATAAGCGATATAGAAGATGGATGGACTTTCTTTTAGTCTTTGATCTGTTGCTTTGTATAATTTGTATTTAAATGTAAATTAGTAAATACAGATCTTAATGTAAATATAGATGTTATATTTTAATAAACCAGTTGGTTGTCAACATTAAACAGCCCTTTTTTTCCCAGGGTGTCCCTACCAATATTGATACCAAACTTACACCCTTGCATCAGGTCCTTCCACAACATTTCTATTGGATTATGCACATTGCGTAGAGAGATCGGAAGAGGGGCGCAAATTGTTTTCAAGAGATAAAAAACACAGCCAGGGCATCATTTGTGTGCTCTGTGTATTTTATTGCTTTTCAAATAGAATATGCATAAATGAAAAATCCCGCGTTCCCTCTCCCTCTGTATTTTCTTTTTGCTTGGGAGAGGTGGAGTTTAGCCTGCCTTTAATCTAGCTGTCAGTGCAGACCAGTGTAGCCAACGTAGCAACTTTTCAGATCCCTTTAGTGACTTTTTTATTTATTTATTTCATTTTAAAGCGGATTAACAACAAATTTAGTGACTTTTTGGACAAACCTTAGCGACTTTCCAAATGTCGCCACTACTGTGCTGCAAGCGTGAGGTCTTTCTTTCCCGCTGCACTCACACCTCTGCGTCTGCTCTGTTCAGTGAGGGGCTGAGAGCCGGAGCAGCACATCCCATTGATGCCCTACCTCTGGCTGGAGCTCCCATCAACTGGAGGCTACATTCTGCCACTGAGGATGACCCCAAGCAGTGCAGCCTGGAGATTGCTGAGGATGGTGCCGCTTGAAGTACCATGGAAATGGTTTTGGACCTCAATTCCACATGGACATTCTCGCTGTGGTTGCTGGGACTATGGTTGCTGCTATGGCCTTAGTGAACAGTGGATCCATTAAACAAAACAGACTTCATATAAAAACCATAATGAACTTTCCTTAACTTTCACACTATCTGTTGTTACCCAGATGAGAATGGGTTAACTTCTGAGTCTGGCTCTTCTCAAGGTTTCCTCCTCATATCATCTTAGGGAGTTTTTCCTTGCCACCGTCGCCACTGGCTTGCTCATTAGGGATAAATTCACACACTTAAAATCTGTATCCTGTGTTTATATGTTTCTGTAAAGCTGCTTTGAGACATTGTCCATTGTTAAAAGCGCTATACAAATAAAATTTAATTGAATTGAATATATAGAATAGATAATCATTATACCTGGTCTCCTCCAATATGTTGGGGGGCATGGCACATGATCGGGGATGCTTGGGAGGATTTTAGTTACAAAAGGTTGAGAATCTCTGATTTAGTGCACCCTAGTGCCAATCACCTAGCAGCTACTGCCAGCAGGTGGTGCAGTGTGTTTGTACCATTCCTTCGGTGTTTAAGTCACCTTGCTCTCGTCGCAACTTGCCTTCTCATTGTGTTAACAATACCAGTCATCTACTGCGTTTCAGTGCTTTATCTCCCTGCTAACCACTGCTTGATTAGTGTTGCATGTAGGAATTCTGTACCCATTTATGGGCATTATTATGTCATTAAAGGCGAAGAGTAACTGTGCAGCATGTTAGGGAAACAACCTACTAACCACAAACTATTAATTTCAGGTCATTTTAATTGAGGTACATGCGCTTGCATTTAAGTGCAGAGTTTTATCAGCCTGTAGCACTAATAAGACCACTAGTGCTCAGCGCTACCTCTTCTGCATCTGCCACTGGAACCAGTATGCATACCTTTTTTCTCAGGTCGCAGCTTCAATACACTTCTGAGCATGCACAAGGGCTATTTAAACCAGTTCATACATTATTGGATAGTCCAGTCACTTGGGCAACTGTACTACAAGGTTAGGGTTGACACTGCTGTACCTTGATTGCTGGAGGACCACAGAGTAAAGCCTCCATTGCAATTGTGAAGCTTCTAACCATTTCTGTTATGTTTCTGCATGTAGAGAGAAATGACCTTAAAACAGACGTATTCCTTCACCTCTAGTGGACGAAGCTCAGCGTGATGGAGCAGGAGCCTCATTCTTGTCAGAATACTTCTACATTCCTGGTCAGCACTGTGGTTAGTCCTCTGTTTAGATCTAGGGCAAGTTATAATGCTGTTTGCTGGATATGGAGGCGAATAAAACTTTATCAACAATATCTTCTCTCTCACCAAAAGCAGAATTAAATATACTTTTGGATATCAAGTGCATGTGTTTGTTAGCCTACATAGTCCAAAGTAATCAACAATATGTAAACAGTATATTCCGCAAGTATATGGTAGCCCTGTTATTAAGAATCATAGACAATTTATTAAATGATATACAGTACAAGGAACAAGCAGATTTACCGCATGACGCTTTGAGATGACCTAGGTAAATGCCACAGTGCCATGAAAAAGTATTTGTCCCTTCCCTGAATTCCTTTAGCACTAAATGCTTCTGATAACTGATCGTTCATGTAACCGTGGAGGAATTTTGGCTATACTTTGCAGAATTGCTTCAATTCAGCCACATTAGAAAGCTTTTCAGCACAAACTGCCTCCTTAAGGTCCTGCTACAGCATCTCAGTAGGGTTGAAGTCAGGATTTTAACCAGGCCAACCCAAAACCTTCACGTTATTGCTTTTGAAACATTCAGTGGTGAACCTGCTCTTGTGCTTCAGATCGTTGTCTTGGTGCTTAACCTTACTGCGCTTGAGCTTCATATAACAGACTCATGCCTGGACAGTCTCCTTCTGGATTGTCTGGTAGAGAGCAGAATTCATGATTCCATCAATTATGCCAAGTTGCCCTGAAGCAGCAAAGCATTCCCACACCATCACACTACTACCACCATGTTTCATATGTTCTTATTGTGGAATGCTCAGTTAGCTTCATGGCAGATGTAGCAAGACACATGTCTTCCAAATATTTCCACTTTTGACTCATCAGTCCGCAGAACATTATCCCAAAAGGCTCGGGGTCATCAAGGTGCATATTGATGTTTAGATTCAACAGGTCTGGCAGTAATCAAATCAAATGATCAAATCAAATAAAATTTGGTTAGTTGGTTGATTGCGTCACAAAGGGGGCAATTACTTTTTCACCACATAAAGCCAGCTAGTGTTGGATAACCTTTTTTCTTCAATAAATTAAACAGTTATGTAAGTACATTCTATTTTGTGTTTTCTTTGTTTGAAAATCTGAAAATAATAAGTGAGACAAATATGAAAAGTAGAAGAAATCAGGGAGAGGACAAATACTTTTTCACAGTTGTGTGTGTGTGTGTTTGTGTGTGTGTGTGTGTGTGTGTGTGTGTGTGTGTTTCTGTACTTCTTAGTTATTTTAAAGCTCAGGGTTGCACATGTGCCCAGCTGCTCATTTCTGTTCTTCTTGACATTTCAGGGATCCTAAAAGAAAACAACAAAGGATTACCAGAAGTAACTTCCTGTACACATACATTTGCAAAAATTTCAAAAACATAATTTGCTTTGTTATTATGGATTACTGTGTAGACTAATAGACACAAATGAATTAAATCCATTTAAAATGAAATATATAATATGATAAAGTGTATAGATAGATAGATAGATAGATAGATAGATCAGAACAGCCTCAATTGCTTATGGGATGGATTTCATAAGGTGATGGAAACATTCCTTTGAGATTCTGGTCCATGTTGACATTATTGAATCACATAATTGCTGTAGATTTGTCAGCTGCATATTCCTGCTCTTAATCAACCAGTTAAAACGACTTGTGCTCTGTGACCCTGTGGATCATAGCCATTATGAGATGGGGATATTAGGGCCATAAAATAATGGATGTGGTCAGAAGGAATTAGGTTATGGCATTCAAATTATGGTCAATTTGTATTAAGGGGCACAGTTTGTATTGTGTGCCAAGAAACAATTCATCACACCATAACACAACCACCAGCCTGAAGTGTTAACACAAGGCAGGTTGGGTCCATAAATTCATGCTATTGGTGCCAAATTCTGACCCTAGCATCTGCATGTCGCAGCAAAAATCAAGATTCATCATTAGTCGTCTAGTTTCAGTGAGCCAGTGCACACAATAGCCTCAGATTCCTGTTCTTCGCTGATAAGAGGGGAACCTGATGTGGTCTGTTGTTGCAGCATATCCGCCTCAAGGTTCGATGTGTTGTGTGTTTGGTAACACTTTATAATACTATTCTACAACTCATAAGGAACAAAATAAGTCAATCTTCATTAACACTTACTCTATCTTCATGAACAGTCTTTTAACTACTAATTATTTATCAATGTGTGCAGCAAACTACTGGGGCTTTTCTAGTTCAGGTCAATTGTGGCCAGCGTGCTTTACTATGGTGTGGTCTGCTGGGGGAGCTGCATAACTGCAGGAGACACCAAGCACCTCAACAAGTTGATAAGAAAGGTTTTGCTGACCTTTAATGCTATAGCAATCAAATTTCCCCTTGGGGATCAATAAAGTCCATCCATCCATCAATCCATCCAGCTATCTGTCCATCTATCTATCTATTGATCTATTTAGACAGATCTATAACCAGGGCTTTGCACCCGTTAACAACTGTGTCCGTTTCTCTTCTACTTAGGGAAAACATGGTTTATACCATTCCCAGGTTCCCATAGGTCTGAGGCTGGTAACATCTCTGAATGAGGAAATGACTGATCTTAGGTGAAATAAGTATATGGGGGGTGGGCTACTATTCAGGTAATGGGGACCTCTGGTATTGCCAGGTTAACCTTTGACAGTTAGCTAGTAGTTCTGTAGGAGAAAGATTCAGTAATTACTGATTAGTTAATAGTGAACTCCTACTAACATACTGAGTAATTAACGGGTAGTTCTTAGTAGTGAACAGGAGTAAGATAAGTGTTAATGAAGAACTACTCCTTCATTCCTGCTTACTTCCTGCATAATTGCATGAGTTGTACAACAGTATTTTTAAGTGTTATCGTGTATTCTGAGTTGCTTTTCAGCGCTCTAAAGTTGGTTATTTGAGTTACTGTAGCCTTCGTGTCATCTTTGTGTCTCCTCTGACCTCCTCTGTCTCATCAACAAGGCATTTCCTCTCAAGAACTGCCTCTCAATGGATGTTTGTGGGGGTTTTTTTGTTTTCCACATCATTCTGTATAATCTTTTTTTTTTTTAAATCCCAGGAGATCAACCATGGAGGTCAAAGTCACTGAGATCACATTTTTCCCCATTCTGATGTTTGATGTGAACATTAACTGAAGCTCTTTACCTGTTTCTGCTGGATCTTATGCATTGTGCTGCTGCCACATGATTGGCTGATGACTACATGAATGAACAGGTATATGTGTTCCTAATAAAGCAGGCATCATTGTATGCATCATTATTGTGCTGCTGCCAAATGATTGGCTCATGACTACATGAATGAACAGGTATACATTATCTCACAAAAGTGAGTGCACCCCTCACATTTTTGTAAATATTTGATTATATCTTTTCATGTGACAACACTGAAGAAATTACACTTTGCTGCAATGTAAAGTAGTGAGTGTACAGCTTGTGTAACAGTGTAAATTTGCTGTCCCCTCAAAATAACTCAACACACAGCCATTAATGTCTTAACTGCTGGCAACAAAAGTGAGTACACCCCTAAATGAAAATGTCCAAATTGGGCCCAATTAGCCATTTTCCCTCCCTGGTGTCATGTGACTTGCTAGTGTTACAAGGTCTCAGGTGTGAATGGGGAGCAGGTGTGTTAAATTTGGTATCATCGCTCTCACACTCCCTCATACTGGTCACTGGAAGTTCAGCATGGCACCTCATGGCAAAGAACTCTCTGAGGCTCTGAAAAAAGAATTGTTGCTCTACATAAAGATGGCCTAGGCTATAAGAAGATTGCCAAGACCCTGACACTGAGCTGCAGCACGGTGGCCAAGACCATACAGCGGTGTAACAGGACAGGTTCCACTCAGAACAGGCCTCACCATGGTCGACCAAAGAAGTTGAGTGCACGTGCTCAGCGTCATATCCAGAGGTTGTCTTTGGGAAATAGATGTATGAGTGCTGCCAGCATTGCTGCAGAGATTGAAGGGGTGGGGGGTCAGCCTGTCAGTGCTCAGACCATACACCACACACTGCATCAAATTGGTCTGCATGGCTTTCATCCCAGAAGGAAGCCTCTTCTAAAGATGATGCACAAGAAAGCCCGCAAACAGTTTGCTGAAGACAAACAGACTAAGGACATGGATTACTGGAACCATGTCCTGTGGTCTGATGAGACCAAGATAAACTTATTTGGTTCAGATGGTGTCAAGCGTGTGTGGCGGCAACCAGGTGAGGAGTACAAAGACAATTGTGTCTTGCCTACAGTCAAGCATGGTGGTGGGAGTGTCATGGTCTGGGGCTGCATGAGTGCTGCCAGCACTGGGGAGCTACAGTTCATTGAGGGAACCATGAATGCCAACATGTACTGTGACATACTGAAGCAGAGCATGATCCCCTCCTTTCGGAGACTGGGCCGCAGGGCAGTATTCCAGCATGATAACGAACCCAAACACACCTCCAAGATGACCACTGGCTGGCCAAGCATGTCTCCAGACCGAAACCATATTGAGCATCTGTGGGGCATCCTCAAACGTAAGGCGGAGGAGCACAATTTCTCTAACATCCACCAGCTCCATGATATCGTCATGGAGGAGTGGAAGAGGACTCCAGTGGCGACCTGTGAAGCTCTGGTGAACTCCATGCCCAAGAGGGTTAAGGCAGTGCTGGAAAATAATGGTAGCCACACAAAATATTGACACTTTGGGCCCAATTTGGACATTTTCACTTAGGGGTGTACTCACTTTTGTTGCCAGTGGTTTAGACATTAATGGCTGTGTGTTGAGTTATTTTGAGGGGACAGCAAATTTACACTGTTACACAAGCTGTACACTCACTACTTTATATTGTAGCAAAGTGTCATTTCTTCAGTGTTGTCACATGAAAAGATATAATCAAATATTTACAAAAATGTGAGGGGTGTACTCACTTTTGTGAGATACTGTATGTTCCTAATAAAGTAGGCATCATTATCATTATTATGGGCATCATTATCATTATGCATACTATCATAATATAGTATGCATAATTATTGTGTTTGGACAGACAGTCCTCCATTACCTCTTCAGCTTCAGACAATGGAAGTGACTGCAATTGGTGTTGTCTTCCCTACAGTTCCCTTCACACAGGAGCCTCTCTCACTTTTTGGCCTGGAAAAGCTCAGGATCAAGAAAAAGGCATTTCCCATCTCTGTGTTTGCACTGAGAGCTCACATGGGCTGATCACCAAAATCCCACTGCCATAGACAGCATCCAAAGCCATCTCACTGTCCAGACAGAAGTGTGATACTTGGTGCTCCAGGTGGGTGCCTGTTTTCTGCCAGCGCTTGGAGATGGAAAATGAAATACAGACGAGAGAAACACAAACTTACTAATCTGTTTTAGATAATAATTAATGCAGCTAATTAATGCTATGCTACACATAAATCCCTAAACACACTAACCAAAGAGAAGGTAGTTTTCCGTGTCAGGACCAGCCAATAGTCCCCAAAAGGTTTAAAACTGTCAGATATTCCAATTCTTGAGGGGACATTTGGTCCCCACTATGATAAAAAAAAAGTCCACACACAAATAAACAGATAATGTGATTGAATGATAAATCTACATTGAACCACACTGCCCCGGGAATGTTTCTAATTCATATAGTAAACTAAAACAGAACCAACCATGACAACCATTTTCTGATGAAACCACCAAATGTGCATCACATCAACTTAAGCATTAGGTAATTAACACTTAATTACGTAATTAATTTAGATGCTAGATCCTGTTCAGTGACTAAATTCTCTGCCAATAACTCCGCCAATTAAGGTATCACCGAACAAAAGCGGAATAGTGCAGATCAGTGTAAATCACTCTGATAATCATCTCTATTGCCACAATTATGTATCAGTCATTTTCTTACAATCATTTGTAAGTCGCTTTGGATAAAAGCGTCTGCTAAATGAATAAATGTAAATGTACTCATTATTATTGAAATTCCTGTGTTTCACAGATCCAGATGTAGACACATAAATAAACCTAACTGCCTTTCCTGAAGACACTGTTGGTGGTACCTGTTTGCTGTCGCTGATGTTGCAGGGCACGAGTAGGATCTGTGAGGCAGGCAATGTGGTAGAGACGGACAGGCAGACATGCTGCTGGCGAATCTGCTGTCCATGTGTGTAGATCCACTCCTGAAAGGATGCATTTGTTTCTTTTATGTATTTTTGATTATAATTAGTTTACACTCCAAAGGAAATCTGTAGTGCCAGTTATTATCTACTTCCATGTGCATGAGCAGGAATATCTTCCTAAGCAGAAAGAGGCTTAAGTAAATGCCGGGTTATCATAATCAGAACAGAATGTGAAGGTGGAAAGCAGCAGAATGCCTGGAATATGTGGTCATATTGGTATCATACAAGTTCGGGAAATGTCATTTATAAAATATCATTTAATGTTCTTCTCTGTGGCTGGAGGGCACAGAAAACTCTTTCTGAATTCTCAATGACCACCAAAATGTTGAATATTTAAAATCGATGAAGAGGCTCCTGCCAAGCTTGTCGGGCTCTCTTACTTACCTGATTCAAGTTCACCATCACCTATAGTCCAGAATCCAATAATGAAGATTAATATGCTTTGTCTTGAATTCATGAAGGACCCCCTCTAACTTGACACAAATCACTATTCTCCCACAAGCATCATTGCACCATTCACTAGGACCACACTTCCAGAATATCATTTAACAAAACATCTGTCCTTCAGACCATGCAGGACCTTTCGAAGGATGTGTCCACACATCACCTAGCTCAGGTCACCTGAGCATCCAGTGAACAGTCTTGTTAGATTCTGGTGACCTCGAAATACATAAAAATATTGCACAGTTTTGGATTGTATCCTGTCAGGCCTGTGCACAATGCATGACATCCTGTTATCTACCTCCTGGTTTACAAGAACCATTACTTATACCTCACCATCCCGGGTCACATAATTGCCTTTGACTTCACTGTGAATATGTCTGAATCCCAAGGTCTAAGAACTACGCTGGTCATTATTGATTGTTTTTCCCAACTCTGCACAGCCATGGAGACAGTGGAATTTATCTTCAGGGAGGTTTTCAGGTACAGTAACATGCCCAAGGATATTGTCTCAGATAGGGAGGTGCAATTGTCTGGAAAGCCTTCTGTCAACATCAAGTGTTTCATCTGGATAGCATCCAAACTGCACTGAATATACTCTACCAAGAGACTGCCCTGCAAAGCGTATGCACTTAACCTCCACAAGTGGGTCGAAGAGCAGTGGCCTTAGGATCCTTGGTGGTATGTCCTGCTGGTGCATTCAAGCCTTGAACATTCCTGGAAGACCTGTTTTGTCTGCCCCCTTCAGCCACCACTCCAGCTCTTTGCAGGTGTTCTTGACTTATAGGGTATCTCTGTGGCTGTTGTTCAAGGTTTTCCCCAAACTCTTCACTAGCTGCTCCAAGATGGTAGGTATTTGTGAGCCTGAAATTGAGAAACAGATCTTGTTCAAGACCCTTCTCTTCTTTGAAACCAATGTCATGGATTTCACAGGCTTAAAAGACATCCTGGCCCATCCCACCAGCCTCTCCAGACAGTTCAAAAATTCCCCTGGATGCAGGAACTGACTTGGACAGCGATTACTGTATGGTCATCTATAAAGGTTCGGATTGGTAGTTGACAAATCCCTGACTTTGAATTTGGGCCTCTGGTTTACATGACTTCACCAGCGTGTTCATCTACAACGCAAATCGGATCACTGGGATGGTGCAGCCTGTGATAATTTCCACCTCCAGCCTGTACCACTCAGATGTTATTGACCCTATTGAGACATTGAGTGAAGTCACTGTAGTAATCCAGGATCCCTCACTTTGGCTGGGACATGGTATCTCTCCAGTGGCTCCTCAATCAGCAATGTGGGGCATCAATCCACAAGCATTATTACTTAATATTACATAATATTACTGCAACTGCTACCTTCACTGGGTGGAATATACACAAAAAAAACCATCTCCCACTCTGCCACTGGTCTCAGCCCATACCAGCGTGCTTCGCAATATATAATAGGAAGACCCACCATTGCTGGGTAGCAATTACTCCATTACCTTTAACTCTCAGAGTCTCTGTCATACCTGGTTGGCAGTTTTGGTGCTGATGCATGGGGCAAGCTTGAGCACTGGAACATCCTGCCCCTCAGCTTGCTGAGCTTCAAGACAGTTCTGCCTTTGCTGGATCACTCCAGATTTCGAATGTGAATTATCTGGAACTCTGGAACAAAATATAGCATGCTACTTATTTTCCCACTTGCTTGTGTAATTAATAGTTCTGTATACGCAGATTCAATCATCAGTCCCATAAGAACACACAATACCAATTGGAAAGAGGGCCAATTAGACATAACACACAATAACACACACTCACTTGAGCTCTGGATAGACATTGTCCAAATACCACTGGAAGGATTTACATTTCAGACTCTTTCTTAGCTGTTGTCTACCACGAACGCTGCCAGGAGATACAAAAACAAGAGATGAAACCTTTTTACATAGTATAGTGACTCCCTATCATAACACACAGAGATCCCCTTTCCCACACATGGTGTTCACACAGTCGTAGTCGTCAAGCATGTCAGAGAGGACATCAAATTCTTTTGCTGTCATGTGCAGCAGATTCCTGATGTCATTCCTAAAAGACTGTTAGGACCAGCAAAAATAAATACAAACATGACATGATTGCTGGTAGTGCAAAGTATAAAAATAGTTGCCTTTTTTGCAATATACCTCGGGTTCTCTTTGCAGAACAGGCGATCCCCACTGCCTCACCGCCCCAACCAATCCTTCCTCCATATAATTCTCTTATTTCTTTTTTTTCTTGTTTCCATACAAAACAGTTATAAAGTAACATGATAGACACCTCTTGCGCTTACTATCAGGAGAAAGTGGAATTTAACAATCAGGTATGTTTTGTAGGGGATCTCTCCAGGTAAAAGATGGTGTAGTGTGTTAGACTCATCTACGAACACTTGTGTAGTTTACACACTGCTACGTCCACCAAACAACTTCTGAAAGTTGTGTATTGTGCACTTGGCTTAACTCACTCTCCATAGGACTTGCCCCTGGCTGCCGGTCGAGCAGAGTAATAGAAGATTTTAAACTCATCCATCCACACCTCAGCAGTACGTCTTGTGTTCCTGAAACCAACAACACCACAATTGTAAATGATTTTAGCATAAGGATATTGAGTAGCAATCATGGTGACCCTATTCACCAATCGTTTTGTGCTTACCTGCTGTAAAACTGGCATGAAAGCGGATAAGTGGATTGAGTCATGTTGATGAAACTGCATCATGAAAAAGCATCGCAAATACAAACTGCCAACACCTCATATTTAAACACAACAAGTAAAAATGAAATAGCTAACAAGACTCAAGTAATGTCTTTTATAATCGATACGTGAAAAACACAGCGAACAAGACAGAATGTTAGGTGTGCTGGCATTTTGTCAAGGCGAAAAACATTTCTGAACAACATGGGACTGAGCAATAACTTTCACTTCTAGGCAATTCATTTATGATCTGTCTAGAGATCAGGCCAGAAATGATGATGAGTCAAGTGGGAGATATCATGACTCCATATTAAAGTACCAAACAATTTAAACACTAATCACACTAAAATTAAGCAGTATGGAATAAAAATACATGCATACACAATATCCATAGATGTTCTGTTACAGCAGTTAGAGTAACCTGTTTAAAGAATGTCTTTAAGACTCTGTCCAGTACCTTGTTTTACATGTAGACTCAATGAAGGAGGCAAATCAGAGGATCAGAAACAATAAATATGTAACTTTTACAACTTCAAAAGCAAACCTTTGCCAATTGTCATGTATATCAGAGAAGGAACTCTGAACTACAGTTCCCAGCAGCCACTGCACCTCACTGCATCACAGTCACATGATCACCTGCACCTGAATCAGGTCATGTTAACCTGCACCTATGTGTATATAGCCACAGTTTGCACTGCACGCGTTGTCTTATGTTTGTCTTTCTTTGCCATTGTCTCTGTTGCTGTGTTTATGGTCTTTGTTTCACTGTTATTCTTTGACTTAGTGTTTTGCTGCCTATTCATAGTTCTTGTTTTGTGTGGTTTTTTTTTTGGTATTAATTAAAATCTATCTGCACTTGCACACCTCATATTTAAACACAACAAGTAAAAATGAAATAGCTAACAAGACTCAAGTAATGTCTTTTATAATCGATACATGAAAAACACAGCGAACAAGACAGAATGTTAGGTGTGCTGGCATTCTGTCAAGGTGAAAAACATTTCTGAACAACATGGGACTGAGCAATAACTTTCACTTCTAGGCAATTCATTTATGATCTGTCTAGAGATCAGGCCAGAAATGATGATGAGTCAAGTGGGAGATATCATGACTCCATATTAATGTACCAAACAATTTAAACACTAATCACACTAAAATTAAGCAGTATGGAATAAAAATACATGCATACACAATATCCATAGATGTCCTGTTACAGCAGTTAGAGTAACCTGTTTAAAGAATGTCTTTAAGACTCTGTCCAGTACCTTGTTTTACATGTAGACTCAATGAAGGAGGCAAATCAGAGGATCAGAAAAAATAAATATGTAACTTTTACAACTTCAAACCTTTGCCAATTGTCATGTATATCAGAGAAGGAACTCTGAACTACAGTTCCCAGCAGCCACTGCACCTCACTGCATCACAGTCACATGATCACCTGCACCTGAATCAGGTCATGTTAACCTGCACCTATGTGTATATAGCCACAGTTTGCACTGCACGCCTTGTCTTATGTTTGTCTTTCTTTGCCATTGTCTCTGTTGCTGTGTTTATGGTCTTTGTTTCACTGTTATTCTTTGACTTAGTGTTTTGCTGCCTATTCATAGTTCTTGTTTTGTGTGTTTTTTTGGTATTAATTAAAATATATCTGCACTTGCATCCATCTCTGCCTTGAAATCGTGATACCAATGATTAGGCCTACATTTTATTCATAAATGATTCATTGCAATTTTTACACACATAACAGCACGTGCATTAAAATGAGTATTTAAATAATTTGATAAACCTCTCTACTGTGGGGTTATACATGATGCTGTGGGCTAGTTGACGATTATGTAAGTATGAACATACTGCTGAAGGGATCTTACTTAATATAAGTATTGGCATTGCCATCTGGAAAGATGTATGGGTGTTTCTTGCGGAAAACATGGCCGACTCTGCTGCATGGGACAATCTCCAGACTTCCCCCACACATCCACGCCCTGAACGAGATCTCTGTGGGGAGGTGAAAATACCAGGAATGCATTAGTATGGAATTTTAATCAGCATTTAGAGCTAAACAAAATACTGCTAAAGCAGAATATGCATTGTGCTGCTTTCTGTCAACATGATAACTGTATTGCAGAAAAAAAAAACCATGAAGAGCAAAATCAGTTCTGGTAGAACATCAGTTGTTCATGCTTACAGCAACCAAAGGCACACTGACCCAAACATAAATAAAAATCTCTGAATAGCTGTTGTCACGATCTCGCCGGCAGATGGTGCTGCGGCGATGACATGCACAGCCTGCTGGAGAACGCGTGCACGTGCTTGAAGTGCGCATGGACGCTAAGACTTTCTTTACAATGGATATGTGCACTTGTTTTGGTTCCTGTTCTGTCCCTGCCCGGTTCAGCTATTGGTGGAGGTGCGAAGGTGTGTTGTGAAGTGTTGCCAGCTGTCAGCAATTAAGGTATTTGTGACTGGTTATTTAAACCCCTCACGTTGCTACACACGTTGGGTGGTATTAGTGTAGAGTAATGACGGCTTAAAGGAAAGACGGAATGTATAATGGTGCCAGGCAGTAATGTGTCCATGCTCTGTCTTGTTTCCTGTTCCTAGTTTCATGCTCTAGTTAAAAGAGTGTTCCTGCCATTGTTAGAAGAGTGTTCCTGCCATAGTTAGAAGAGTGTTCATGCCATAGTTAGAAGAGTGTTCCTGCCATAGTTAGAAGAGTGTTCCTGCCATAGTTAGAAGAGTGTTCCTGCCATAGTTAGAAGAGTGTTCATGCCATAGTTAGAAAAGTGTTCCTGCCATAGTTAGTGTTCCTGCCATAGAGTGTTCCTGCCATAGAGTGTTCCTGCCATAGAGTGTTTATGCCATAGTTAAATGAGTGTTCCTGCCATAGTTAAATGAGTGTTTATGCCATAGTTAAATGTTTGTTTATGCCATAGTTAAATGAGTGTTTATGCCGTAGTTAAATGAGTGTTTATGCTATAGTTAAATGCGTGTTTATGCCATAGTTAAATGCGTGTTTTTGCCATAGTTAAATGCGTGTTCATGCCTTAGTTAAACGAGTGTGTAAGCCTTAGTTAAACGAGTGTTTCCTGCCTTAAGTGTAAATAAAGACTTTACTCCTGCGCTTACTTCCTGTTGAGTCCTGTTTCGTAACAGCTGAAGTTATTTAAAAACCTGTTATGCAAATACATCAGAGTAAATCAAACAAACTGGTTTATCACACTGAAATAGTTACAGAGAATGAGGATATATTATAAGCAACTTGTCTTTGCAGCATTCATGGACTCACAGGATACCAGCACACACTCGCTCACCAAAGTTCTCTCCCCCCCAGATATCCATGGCTGTGTCATATTTCCCCAGGTGGTTGAACCAGGATTTGCTGGTTACAAAGAGCCCTCCAGGAAGAACAGGTGTCCTGGGGATTTCAGGATATTGAGAAATTATTAATAACTCTGCTGGAATAATGATTATTTCACAGATGAGGTCTACATTTAAACTGTTTCCATTAAAATGCCCAGAGGTCTGTTTAGTAGATATTCTGATGTAAAATCAATAACATGTACTGTATATAGCAATTGGTATAATTTCATATAATTTTTTCCCCCTGAGTTTAAGGGAATATGTTATTGTAAATGAATAGGAAGGACTGAATGATAAAGGAGAAGCTCAGCTAAAAAGTTGTAGCCAATTAATTATTGTATACAATGTCCAATCTGGCCTTACTCAACAGCCTAAATACTAACAATACATATCGTTTGTGTTCAGAGATCATGCAGTGGTGTATTGGACTACAGTATCACTATTTTAATACAAGCCAATAAAAAATTATTAATTAAATTATAAACTCAGAAATCTTTAAATTGTATTTCAAATGTGTTTGACATATTTCAATGTCAGACAGGCAATGCCCACTACTTCACTCTAATCTAGTCTCTTCTATATCAGGCCAGCAATTCCACAGGGCTTTGTGAAGTAAAGGGAAGGTGAATGAGACAAACTGCATGCAAAAAAAACCCCAACCACTGCTTTTTGCACCAGCTAAACGTACAGTGGTGCTTGAAAGTTTATGAACCTTTTACAATTTTCTATATTTCTGTATAAATATAAACTAAAACATCATCAGATTTTCACACAAGTCCTCAAAGTAGATAAAAAGAACCCAATTAAACAACTGAAATAAAAGCGTTATACTTTATTTCATTTATTTATTGAGGAAAATGAACCAATGTTATATATTATTTTCTGTGAGTGTATATATAGAAAATTCAAAAGGGTTCACAAACTTTCAAGCACCACTGAACGTTTGATCCTAAGCCAGTCCTGAACCATACAGTTAGTCGTTAGTCACATCACCAGTCAATTAGAAACACAATTCCACATTAACAGGAAATATTACACACATGATTGAGATTATGTTGATATTTGCTTGATCTGTTCGGTTTTTTGAGCCTTCGGGCCACAAATTTATCGCCATTTTAATGAAGAAACAACTCGAGAAAAAATGCACAATGCCTGCGAACGTAATCCTAATATGCATTTGAATCTATGAATGCATAAATTACATTAATGGTAAATGTTGATAATATTCTGTTGTGTATACATATACATACATATTCTGTTGTGCCTTATTAATATCGCAATTTGATTATATTTTGTACTACACGAGGAAAGAGCTATCCACGTTGACTGATATAAAAACAGCTGATGTGTAGTTTTATAATCTCTCTCATGTATGTGTTCCAGTACAGAAACTGTATTTTTGCGAGGTGTCCATTGATTAAATACCATCACTATGTACTTGAAGAAAACAAAATAGTAAATAGTAGTTCAACATTCAAACTAGGCTATGACTGAACTAATGTTCAGCTGGTGCACAGGCTGGAAGGCTTTATCTCCCTCAGGCTGCCAATCACTGGCTGTATGTTCTAGCTCAGATATGGGAACAGCCCCTCTTAATGCTCCTTTTCACCTACTTAATAGGTTCTGTGGGGTTGACTCTCTTGGCTCTCTTCTCAGCAGATAGCTGTTCCCACTTGAAATGGAGACTCCAGTCAAAGCCTGAGAAGGAGGATAAGAAAATGAGCCAGTCACATATAAGCAGTGGTTCTTATATTCACTGTGTACTCATTTTAAGCAACTGAGATTAAATATTCCTTATGCTGTGCCTTTTTCCATATAATAAATAATGCAATCCTTGTGACCAGTAGATCAGTGGATGTGGACAGAACGGTTTCAGTTTTGATTCTTACCACCCTGTAGGTTTGAGGAAGCAGCAATGTAGGCAAATGAGTCCATGTTGATGATGTCTATCACTGGGCTGGCAATACAACTTGGGTCCTGAAATTAGCCAAGCCTGTCATAAAGCAGCTTTTCTTAACATATTTAATGTATTTCCTTTTACTCAGCACAATACATTCAGCAAGCTTCTGGCACAGAACATCAAACTCGAGCTTGTGCAGTGAGATGGGAAATTACTAACGTGTGAAACCTGCGTAAAGTTGGCCCCCCACCCAAGCAAAACGTCAGCAAAATAGTCTCGATCGTTTGTGGTCCGTTTGTGCTGGTTTGTGCCATAAAAATTTTCGCTTGTGCTGCTTCGGTTTTGGAAATATTAAAAGAATATTTATAGGCTCTTCTGAGGTCATTCAGCCCCCCCACATGCTCCAAATTCACCCCAAATAGGCTCAATCGTTTGTGCTCCGTTTGTGGTGGTTTGTGCCGTTAAAAGTTTAGTTTGTGCTGCTTCCGTTTTTAAAATAATAGACATTGAATTATGGTGCGATGACGTCACCAGCCCCCCACATGCTCCAAATTCAGAGTGCTGGGACTAAGGCTGCTTCTAAGGCCAAACAGACTTCATATAAAACCATAACTAACTTTTTCACACTATCTGTTGTTACCCAGATGAGGATGGGTTCCCTTCTGAGTCTGGTTCCTCTCAAGGTTTCTTCCTCTTAACATCTTAGGGAGTTTTTCCTTGCCACAGTCGCCACCGGCTTGCTCAATTTGGATAAATTCGCACATTTAAAATATGTATTGTTTCAAATAAACACGAATTTTGATTTAGTAACTATATCGACTATTCCTATACTAACTTAACACTAATTTCCACAAGAGCATCTTGACCAGAAGTGTCACTTGCACCTAGTGTAGCAGATGATACTCCTTGTAAATAAATGAAAAGTTCAATCATGAGAGACCAGTGAATGAAGTAAAGATAATTGTTGAGACGACAAATGATGAGACGATTAGTCTTGACAAAGTCTTTGGCAATTCGACTCTAAAAGAGTGCTCACACCGACCAGCACAAACATACGAGACTATTTGGAGTGAATTTGGAGCGTTTCGATGTCTAATATTTTAAAAATGGAGGCAGCACAAATGGAGCACAAACTATTGAGACTATTTTGGGGCCTTTTTGCGTTGGGGGTGGGGGGGGACTTCACGCAGGTGCAGGAGAACTATATTTTTTTCTTATTGTTTTCTAAATACTGTAATAAAAGTTCTTAAATTTCATCCTAGTTCGCTGGTTCCTGATGTCCTGATATGTTAGCTCTCACTAATCTACTAAAGAGGCATTTGTTGAAATGCACCAAATTCACTAAGTGGTGTGACATACCTAAAACATGAACTAGCAAATCCGTAAACTTAAAAAAGAACAATAGTATTGAACACCACTACTGTATTATTTATTTCACTTGTATTCCAAGCAATTTAATTTTCTCCCCCCCATTTCCTGACAGATTGTGTCGATTGGGCCTACTCTGTTAGGGTTCTTACTCAATCGTATCTACCCTCCTATATGTTCTCTTCATATTGTGTTTGTTTTTCAAGCCATCCTGCTATTTTTAATCAGGCATCTAGCAACTCAGCCTATTCCCTATGATATTGTGGTCATTTGTATGTGTTTGTTCTGGTCAGGGACATGGTGGATCTAGAACCTGTCCTGGAATCACTAGGCATGAAGCTGGAATACACCTTGTATAGGATGTTAGTCCATTTATAATATATCATATTTAATTCAAAAGAAAATCATTTGTAATGTCAGTTGTGTAAACATCGACTTGCCATATTGAAAATTAGGCACATACGGTAGCTAGTGGTTCAATGGGTTTGTGTTGGACAAGAAAGTCAAAGAATTCAGCACCTCTTTGATCCTCTGAAGCAGTGGAGGCAGCCAGTCTTTGTTGACCTCACAGTGGCTGTCGAGGAAGGTGAGGACTTCTGCTTCAGCAGCATCTGCCCCTCGAACCCTGGACCTGATCAACCCTGAGTAACAAATAGGTGCTAAGTTACAGTACAGCCTGTGATTCATCATCCTCCAAATCACTGATGCAGTGGATAGGATTTTTCCCATTGTAGATACCATGTACATTACAGACATCATACCAGTAAAGCACCAAGCCATCTCTTGTCACACCCTCTCTCTGATCTAACCCTCTCACGGAAACCTCACATCTGGTTACAATGCTTAGAAATCTCACCTCAAACAGAAGGCTCTCAGCTCTCACTGGTGGGAAACCAACAGTCTTTGTCCTGTACTCGGGCTGCGGAGATTCCCTGCATTGTCTTCCATTTCCCTCACAGCTTACTTTTGGTTTTAATGGTAGGTGAAACAGTTGCTGTCTAACTTCTGCCAGGTATTAAAAGAATTGCAGATCCACGACAGATCACTCAAACATGAAAACACACTTCTCCTAATGCAGTTCTTCTTCTTTTTTTTCTTTCTTTCTTTTTTTTTTTTTTTAAAAAAAAACCTTTTACTAAAGATATCCTATTTGCAAAATAGTGTGGCCCAGTAGTTTTTTAATCCACAGCCTGTACTGTACTATCTCTGCACTGACACTTTAGGGTTTTTTTCTCCCTGATCCTAACAAACCTATGGTCTGAACAGGAAAACAACACAAAAAAATGTTCACTGCATGGGTATTATGGGACCAGGAATGAGAAACACTAGTGCAGCGCTGTTGTATGCTTTACCTCACACATCACCGTCCAGGCACGGCATCTATTAAGACAGCTGTAACATCCTAAACAATGAACAGCTCAGCAAGGAAACCCACGCTAATGGAATTTCACTAAACAAAGAGTGCCATTTAAACCACTGGGCAGTGACCCCGCCTCGTAGCTACGGATAAAGGAAGCAGTCGCTGATGTAACAACATAATTATTTCCCAAAGCCCCTGTGTGTTTTAGTCAGGCACAAGACAAAATTCTTTGCTTGCAAATTCATATATCAAGAGTCCTGATCACTGTTTGTACTATAATGTGTCGCATGAAGCTGCTTACATCATAATGTTTTGTTGTTGTTGTTTTTTTAGAGGTAATATAACTGTCTAGGTAATGTGAAAGATGTGTGACAGTGGAACAAACCAAAAATCTTGATTGGAACAAATAATATATAACGCAACAACTAATAATTTGGATCTATACAAGGAAGTGTTAATACTGTTAAACTATTCAGCTATTCTGGGAACTGATTGCATTCTAACTCTAACTACTAACTACTCACACTACATGTATTTACACATACACACAGTGCCAAAACAACACAAGTGTGACCAAAGAAAAAAAACATCAACATGGAATGCAGAAGAACAGCAGAAAAATTCAAGCACAGACATGTGAGTGATGTTATGCATGTGAATAATGATTATTTTTATATTGACAGTCTATGGTTTGTTCTGGGAAACAGAGCACAGGGCAGCAAGTATTGTGAAACATGATAGTTAGCAGAAAAAAATCCCAACAGTGCTTGTTTAAGCAGCTTACTAGAATAAGCCAATGGCTAAAGATACTCCTATATACATGTGTCATGGGGAAGATGTGAAAACTTGTTCCGAATGCTTTCCAAAACTGCTAGCATCCTCTTCTCTTTGACTCCAGTGAGTTAATACTTACTAGCACCAGTAGATTGCTACAGACATTGAAAGATCTGGGCCTTTTTATAAACATAGAGGCTGCTCTGGTCTTTTTCTGTACAGTGCACTGGTGTTATCAGTACAGTCTGTTGTTCAGGTAGATCACCAGGTACTTCACATCCTCCTTAATGGTGACTGGCTTGACAGGCCCTCTAATATGTGGAAAATCCACCAAATATTTGGAGCTCTTTTAGGATCAGCCTCTGATGTGATGTGACATATGTGACAAATGCCAGGCCTTAAGGGTGTTTGGATGTGATGTCTTTGGCTGTACTATAGCAGACATCTGCTCACGCTAACTTGCTAACCAGTACGCACATAATTACAGAGAACATGTATACGAAGAAATTAAAACAAGCCTACCTTCTCTTTGTTTATTGCGAAGACACTTGACTTTAGGTAACTTGGTGAGAAAAAGACAGTCACTTGCTGAAAGAACAAAGAATACGCATTGATAAGTCCTATCAAATCACTTCATCTTTTCTTCTCCAAGCTATAATACTAGCCCTTATTATTTAATTAATTAATTAATTAATTAATTTTTATTAAGGACCATGCCTTGTTTCCCAAATAGTGCTACTCAAGATAAGCCAATACAACAGTTGTTGAAATTTACATGGACAGTAATAATCTTATTATTGAACTTATTCTGAATAATAAAATATTGTGATTAAGGTGTTTACATGAGTTGCTTTTAGAATATTCCTTTCATGTTCCTGTTTTACATGTTATAGATCATAGATTGATTAACAGCACACGTCATTGCTTCACCACGCCACGGCGTCCGACATTCCCTCCAGAGTTTCACGTATCGACATACGATTCGTTTTCATTATGGTACCGTATACAGTTTTGGGTGTTTCAATTTTAATTTTCCAAAAGCTTCAAGTGCAATTAAGTATTTGTCATGTTGTACGTGCAAATAGACGACTGTTTGAAGCCATGGGCTGCGTCTGAAACCACATACTTACCTACTATGTATTATATAGAAATACACATATTTTGCCTACTATACAGTAGGTAACTACGCAGTTTCAGATACAGCCGTGCTCTCTTGTTTGCCGTAAAACGGTTGAGCACTGTCGTGTGTATATGTGTCCTGTCGCAAAATGCTTCCACATGACGTTAATAGTGTGATTAAGGTGTTTACATGTCTGTAATGTACGTCAATCATGTGACTAAAATAGGAATACTACACATGTCTTAATTCAATTTGTGTTTACTTCGAATATGACTTTAGCCAGATTAATGTCATCAATAATCGCTGTTTACATGGTAGATTCTTAATCAGAGTATCGTCTTAATCGGGTTAATATCGGATTATTGTTGTTGTTGTAAACATACTGACTGTCATGACTTACGATCCACACTGAAGTCGTCCACCAGGATGATCTCATGAATCAGATGCACAGGCGTCCGATTCAGCACACTGGCAGAGAGAAGATGAAAGACACATCATTCTGAGTTAGATGAGCTTTTTTTTATCTGACAGGTGGAAAATCACATTCATTCAAAAAAAAAAAAAAAAAAATAGAATAAGTTTGAGAAGTATTAGGTATAAGGCACCAAAGTAAGATACTATAATGGATAAAGTCCTGGAAGGTGCTTTTAATGTGGCAAAAACTTGACACATTATCATCTGACGCATAAATGTCCTTTTCCATCTGTATATATTTGAATATGACGGACCTTGACAGAAATCACTGGAGAAAAAAGGAGGGAAACATTTACTGAGGTAAAACTGAGACTCTAATTTGAATGGTTGAGGTCACACCTGCCCACACTTATATACACTATAAGACCAAAAGTATGTGACTCCTGCGTACTGAACACCTCATTCCAAAACTAAGGGCATTAATATTAATCTGTTCCCCATTAGATGTTATAATAAGCTCCATAATAAGATGTTGAGGAGGCCTGGGGTGCAGTCGGTGTTCCAGTTCATCCCAAAAGTGTTCAGTGGGGTTGAGGTCAGGGCTCTTTGCAGGACACTCAAGTTCTTCCACCTGCTTCCAACCGTAACCCATGTTGACTTCACATATATGGTATGGTATTTAAGAACGTAGGGAAGTATTATTACTACTTTTAGCAAACCTGAACCCTTTATAACTTATTTTTATGGAGAGTAACCATCTTCACAAAACACCAACAAATCTGTTTATAAGCTGAAGAACGTCGGTGCTAACAGCATGTCCTGACTACTTTTATTTATTTTTGAATATGGTACTGTTTAATAGAACTAAGTGTAAAGGGGTTGTCTCACCTCCTCAGTGTACGCAGTAGAGTGGAGCGGGCTTCGTTGTGCAGTGTGATCACTATACTGGTGGATGGCAGCTCAGTGTCATAGTGCAGCATTGTACACCTGATGAGAGGACAGGGCACAGAAATCATGACACAGCATTCCCCGGAGCAAAGTTACACAGTGACCAAGTGTCATCATTACGGAGAACGTTCCAAGCCCAATTAAAAAAAAAAGCCATAATACACCACATATACATGTAGAATGCTGTTTTTATACAAATTTATGAAATAAATACACCAAACATCTCTGACGGCTCTTCTCTGAGCTTGTTGTGATTCCATCTGCCTGAAAGCAAGCATAACTTCATTAGTGACGGAGCAGGTAAGGCACATAATCACAGTCAAGGACAAAGTAGAATCAAAAACCAGTAATATCAACACAGTAGAAAGGCTTGTTAACAACAGAGACAACTGAGCATGCTGCATGCTTCTCGTTCAGAGCGAGGGAAAATCCTGAGGGGAATCAACCAACCAACCCCCCCCCCCCCCCCACTTTTCTCAAAGTGCCACAAAACTCTCCCTCCCCCGGTGGTACTGGCCCTTTGGGCAAAATGTTCACACAGCCCCTCAGGTCCAGAGGCAGGCATTGTCCAACAAGTAGCTGGTGCCTTGAGGAGCCGAGGAGCAGACATGAGGCTAGGGCAGGTTCACCAGGGTCGTTAGGTAAGAACCAGGCTTGGGAAGCTGTGTCTTCAGTTTCAGACAGGAGCTTGACTTGGTGGGCCAGCCCATTGGCCTCAGGCAAGAGTTGAGCTAGTTGAGCCGTCCCATCGGCGTGAGGTGGAAGCAGAGCTTGGTTGGGCGTGTTGTCAGTCTCAGGCATGAGCATAACTTGGTTGGCTCTGTCAGCAGCCTCAGGTGTACTCGGAGCTCGTCATGTTTTAGGTAAATTCATTAAAAACATTATTTACAGCTGTTTGTTTTACCTTTGATTTCGTTAGTATTTAAACCCCTTGTGTATCTTTGTTAGATGCAAAGTATCGTGTGTTATGTGTTTTCTGCCAGACCCGTACCAAGCCTATTATCTTCGTGTTTCTCGTTTCATGGTTTTGGTCCGGTTTTGTCTTCACGTTTCTGATTCTCGCTTTGGCTAGTTGATCCTGTTTGCCGTTCGCCTGACCATTTGCCCCTTTTGACTATGTTTGTGCTACACAATTTGGATTATCTGTCTGCCTCTCTTTAATAAAAAACTGCACTTGCATATTTCTGATATTTCATTACATGACAACATGTCCAACAACAACTAGTTCATTTTAAAACTTACTCCATTAATATGTCTTTTTCCTCTAAAAAGAATAAAAATGCGGAAAGAAGAAGAATATTATGTAATAAGTAATATATCAATATTTATATAATATTTTGCATTGAATAATTCTCTGTAAAAAAAACATAATTTGATCTTCTACAAACTAGTACAGGGCCTGACTGCTTGTGTAAATGTGAGATTTTTCTACGTTTTAATAAATTTACCAAAATTCTTCAAAACCTGGTTATGCTTTTTCATTATGAGATTAATGTGAAAAATGAAACCATTTTAGACATAAGCTGTAGAATAGAAAAAATAGAAAAAAAAGTGGAGAGGTATGAATATTTCCTTAATGCACTGGCCTGATTCTTTCTCTCTGGAGGCATTAACACATTTTATGTGTGGTTCACTATCTCTTCCTCAGCAGCAGCTTGTGTTCCTTCATCATGCTTTTCTCTTTGTCTTTTTTTAGAAGTACACCGAACTGCATTGCAGTCACAATCTTACCCACTGTGCTTGGCCTGTTGTTCCAGAGAAAAATAATGATACATTACCATGTATTTACATAATTTACAAATAAAATAATTCAAATAAATGTACTGTTATTTCTGTTTATTCACTGTCACCCTATCCCTTCTCATGTACCCTAAAGACAAGGCAGATGAATCTCATGTTTAGGGGTATCACTCATTATTCAGTGGGCTTTACAATACTTGTTTGGGAACCCACTTTCTGCCTTTGTGCGACTTGCATTTACAGTGAGACCTGAGAAACCTACAAGGAACTCATTTCAAGCCAACAGATGAAATATACCCTTGTGATTGTGTGGCATAATATACAGTATACTCAGCCAACAGCTTAACATTACTGTATTTAACAGAAAGCTATAGTATAGTTTTCAAGGTATTTGGCAAACAGAGCAGGATTATTCATATGTGTCAATATATAAAACATGACAGATAAATCATACTTATTTTTTGAGAGAATGTCTAAGGCAGCTGTGAAACAAGCAGCAAGAAATCATTAGTTACGTCTGTATTTATGAGGCTATGAACAATGGCAGTGTTTTAACATCTGGACATCCTCTAGTGCGTGACTAGACTTTGGTGGGATTATAGTTCTGTGAACCTATTCGCAGAGTAACTACTGGGTTGACAATGGTTCTGAGTGACAGGGAACCCATGGAATACAACACAATGCAGTGGTGTCTTCATACAATAATTTTTCATTATAGCAAAAAGCAAAAATAAGTATTGCTTGAAGTTGTGCCTTTTTCAATTTTTTAATCAAGTCCAGACTACTGCAGCACAGACCTCCTAGAGTGGTACGCCTCTCAGGATCACCCATCAGGTACGTCACAGCTTGAAGCCGGTCAGTAGGCTGTGGTAATAACCTGTCATCCAGTGGGATAATCTCTGCTTAGAGAGGGAGCACCCCATGTCTTTGCACTGAGACAGAAGAATAACTGGTCTGATGAACAAATATTTGCTGTGTGGTTCAAATAGTGCAATAAGGCACGTACCGAACACAATAGGGAATGTTCTGCAAACTGACTTTCACAGAACACTGTGAGGTCAGTCACCTGGTTCACAAATTTGGGAAACATAACCTTAGACCTCAACCCTGTGTCACCAGCGCATGCATGCAGTTCTGCTGCCCTGTTAAGGAACTCCAATCCAAGGGGGAAATCCCATGCCTGATTCCTGGGAGAGCATGGTGATTGGTTGCATCTAACTTCTTTCAGAAATGCTGCTATGCTGAAATAGCCACCACATTACCATAACATTATTGTACACTTACCACAGACAGGGACCTGCCATCCCCTGGCAAAATGGGCTAACAGGGTTCTAGCATTCAGGATAATATCCCAGACTGCTACTGTGTAGTCATTATTCAACCCATGGGGGCAGTCATCAAATTTATGTGTGCAAACATCCTGGCTGAGAATCCCACACTGTGCATGTGTCTGTGACAACGAATCTGGATTTCCAGTGCTTCTAAGCCACTAGCGAGAGCAGCACTTGGAATCAGGGTCTCTTTGGCCCTTTCAAGGGTCTTGAGTAGAACCAGCATTGCTGAATGCTGTGTAGAGCAAGTCGCTCTCAGCAAGAGACAACAGGCGATGTGAAAAATCAGAGCACTGAGTGCATCAGGGCCATACTGAGCATTAGAACAATTTCTAGCTAATTTGTAGAGAGCATAGGAGGGATGATAACAAGTCTAGTAAGCCAACAAGAGAACCTAATCTTGCTAGTAGCCACTGAGAGAATATAAGTGTCATGATTCCCCCTTTAAGCAGCGTGCTCTAAGCGCGAATGCGCGAGCACCTGCTTTTCCGTTGTTGACCGTAATGACATCTGGACACGTGTGTTTTGTTTATGTTTCTGTCATGTCTCCTCCCTGTTCTGTCATTGGCTGGGATTTCACGTGGGTCTGTATTGCTCTCAGCTGCTAGCAGTTTAGACGCTGATTATGTCCACATATATACCGCGCGCCTCCTAGCACACAGCGCGGAAGATTATTAATACGTTAGAGTTAGTTAAGTTCGTAGTCATCGTCATCGTCATCGTCAGTGCACGCTGGGTTATCCACTTCCAGTCCCTCGTCATAGTTTGTTTCTTGTTTTGTTTATCGACCTAGATTCCTGCCTTGCCCCGTGTATGCCTGTTTGCCAATCGCCTGACCTCTTGCATGTTTGTGGATCACGTTTTGGATCACGTTTTGGATTTGTCTGCCTGTCTCTCTTTCTAATAAACAACTGTTCATCCTGCACTTGCATCCGTCCTATCTCTGCTCCGTCACGATTCGTGACAATAAGAATGTTCTTGCCACACCCTAGAGGAGTTGATGGGAGATGATGGGAGTCTATCACGAGCTTTGGAGCATGGGATTTTTCCCATGGGATCTCCAAGATACACAAAAGGTCTGACATGGACCAAGTCAAGTAGAGTCAAAGGAACCTAAGTGACTGTGCATAGCACAGACACAGACTGTGCATAGTCGCAGCATGGTGGGCACACGTACTAGGGGATATTCAGGTGTGAAGTAGAACCTTACGCACACAAACACACAGCCTACCTGTAATGTCGGGTGTCTTTAAGTGCTCTGTTGCTGGGGATCCTCTCGCTCTCTCTTTGATTGAAAGCATACTGACTGTAAGGATCTTGGCCTGGCTTCCACCTGTCAGCGTTGAGGTAGTTCTTCTCTTCGAACTCATCCAAGAGATCATCCCATTCTGTATTTGATATCTGGAACAAAAGCAATCATGCACTGTTGTAGATCAGTCTGCTGTTAGGAGTTCTGTAGATAATCGAGCAGCTGTATTACTGGTCCTGACATGTATGTAGCTGGTCTTGAAAATAGCTGAGAACAGCATCATGGATTTTTCTGCTTTATAAATACTCTTTATTTAAAATGAATCATGACCTCTTTCCTTTCCCCCTTTTTTTTATTTATTTTTTTTTTTATACCTTTTCAGGCAAAAAAAAAAAAAAAAAGACAGCCATATGCATAAAGGTATTTTCCTTCCAATGGAATAGCATTGCAGGTTAGATCAGCCACACCACAAACACGTCAGTCATCCAGCCCATCATTCAAAGCTAACTTATTACATAGCTTATTACATAGTGAAACATTTGCATTAATGTTAGCTAGAAGTCGATGCCAAGTTATGTTGTTTGGGCCAGGTAAGAAAGTAAACAGATAGTCAAAGCATTAGCAAGAGGTATTAGTCTCATTTGATTAAATGCAGCATCTGTGCTGATTGAACTGGCTTAACTTTTCAGAATAATAAGGTCGGTATGCTAATTAGGCTATATGTGGATGTTGGGGGAAAAACCCTGTAAACTGACAATTATATGTAGCATTGAATGATGACAGAGACAGGGCAGGACAGGAAGATATTTAATGGTACAGAAGGGCATTGTAGATGTTCTGTAGTGTGAAGCAACCTTGCACGTTTTTTCAGTGCTGGTGAGGATGTCATAACCTGCTGCTTTGAAAAAGCGACTTCATCATCTTAACAACCGGTAATAAAGGTGGGTAATTGTAGGTGTCCTTTTCCAAAGCATGACGAGGGCCAGGCTTTCAGTTCAGGCTGCATAAAATCAGCTAAAAGCCTGTGGAGTCTACAGTAGGAGCACTAAATCTGACATTTTCATTTACACAATTCAGATAACAGAATACAATATACAGTAAGGATACTGAAGTATTAAAATGTTGGATCTAGGAGTGGAAAGGTACTGTATGAATAATTCATGGTATGTTAATCATATAGCCCAGATTTCAGGAGAACACAGCTATCTGGATGACATTAAATAATTCTGTAGTGGCATTGAAGGCCACTTAGTGAAATGATGTGTCCAGATGAATTACTGAAATATATTCTAAAAGGCATTGTTTCATCCGCTTAATGTAGTTCTTTCCCCTCCAATGTAAAAATAAGTGATTCATATGTTATATAATTTTATAATAAGGCACTAGGACAGAAAAAAGTAATGTTTTAAAATATTAAATATTAATAAATATTACAATGAACATTCTGTTGTGTTTGCTAAATTATGCTGTTTTTATAATATACAGTCAGGGCCATAAATATCTGGATGTTGACATTGTTATTTTCGCTGTCTACCACAGTATACTGGAGCGGAAATTACATATGAGCTCAAAGGGCAGACTTTCAGCTTTATTTTGAGGATATTTACATCCAAATCAGATGAAC
Source organism: Ictalurus furcatus (assembly GCF_023375685.1). Classification (NCBI taxonomy): domain Eukaryota; kingdom Metazoa; phylum Chordata; class Actinopteri; order Siluriformes; family Ictaluridae; genus Ictalurus; species Ictalurus furcatus. Next base: position 9,012,635 of record NC_071256.1, read on the forward strand.
AGTGTAGAAAGTACAACACTTTATATATCTGGTCCCTCCCTTATTAAGGGATCAAAAGTATTTGGACAGTCGTCTGCTCAGCTGTTCCATGGCCAAATTCTCTTATTCTCTCATTATTTCACTGACAAGTAAGCAGATAGAAGGTGTAGAGTGGATTTGGCATTTTCATTAGGAATCTGTTGCTGTTAACTCTCAATATGAAGTCCAAAGAGCTGATGGGTTTGTTTTGAGAGTTCAGGCTAATGATGGCAGTGGCCAGTAAAGCAAGCCATCATTAGACTGAACAATCAAAACAAACCTATCCGAGAGATAGCAAAAACAACGTGTGGTAAAATCAACTAACTTGTACAATCATGAACAAAAGAACACACTGGTGAGCTTAGGAACACCAAAAGGCCTGGAAGATCACAGAAAACAAGTGTGGTGGATGACAGAATAATTCCTTCCCAGCTGGCCAGATGAAGAACATACTCCAGGAGGTAGGCGTACCGTATCTCTGCCAAAGTCAACAATCAAAAGACGCCTTCACCAGAGTAAATTACAGAGGGTTTACCACAAGATGTACACCATTGGTAAGCCTCAAACCCAGGAAGACCAGATTAGAGTTTTTGATAAAAACATCTTTAAAAGCCTCCAGGAACAGCATCCTATGGAGAGACGAGACAAAAATCTACGTGTAGCAGAATGATGGTAAGAGAAGTTTATGGAGAAAGGAAGGAACTGCTCGTGATATGAAGCACACCAGCTCTATTATGGTGTGGGCGAGTACGGCTGCCAGGGGAGCCGGTTCTGTTGTATTTATTGATGATGTGACCGCTGAGAAAATCAGGAGGATGAATTCTGAAGTGTACAGGGAGATATTATCTGCTCACATTCAGACAAATGTTTCAAAACTCATTGCTTCATAGTGCAGATGTACAAATGACCTGAAGTGTTCTTCAAGAGCAATCCAAGACTTTTTTCTAAAGCAAAGAAGAAGACTGTTCAGTAACTGTCAGTAAGTCAATCACCTGACCTGAATCCCACTGAGCTGCTTTTCACTTAGTGAAGACAAATCGCCCCAAGAACAAGCGGGAAGTGAAGACAGCAGCAGTAAAGACCTGGCAAATTATCACCAGAGAAGAAACCCAGAGTCTGGTGATGTCTATAGGCACTTTGCAACCAAGTATTAAAAATGACGATTAAATTTATGTTAGCTTGTCCAATTACTTTTGGTCAACATATAGAAAGTGCAATCATTCTGACACTGTTCAGCCAATCTGGATGTAAATCCACTTAAATTAAAGCTTAAAGTCTGCACTTTGAACTCATTATTTCAACTCCAACATACTGTGATCGACAGCTAAGATAACAAAAATGTTGTCTAAATATTTATAGATAGGGTGTGTTGTAAATGAGAGCTGCTGAGCCATAGTTACAATCACCTGACTTCTGCAGTTCTTACTGGCAACTGGCAGGTAACATTGTTTCGGTAAGTTCAATTCAGTCTAATGGTTCTTATTCACTGCTGTAAAGCGCACAACCAGCATTTACATAATAAACCTGAATTCAATTTTATGACACAGTAACATCCTCATGTCACATGTCCAATTATATTTCTTATTTTGGGGTTTTTATTGTTTTGTTTTTGTTTGTTAAATGAGATTTCGTGTTCAACTCAGCAGCCTCTTTTTTTTGTTGTTGTGAAGAATAAATAATGAAACAACAGCGCTGCAGTGACAGGTCAGTATTCTGCTCTCTCAAATGAATTCCCCTGAAAATGTTTCATAATTTTTTGTTTTAAACCTGTGAACACTAGAGATTATGTCATGGAGAAAAATAAGTCGATAGCAGGTATCATGACATTCTCCTGGTTATATATTATCATTATACATATTCATTAAAAAAACAATGATAGCACTTTATCAATAAAATAAAATTAATCAAATGCAGTTAAATTTGGGGATTTTTCTGTTTGTTATTAAAACAGATATGTTATTAAAACAGGTATGTTTGTCCCACTGAAGTGCAGTGTGAGAGGATTTATACTGTACTACATCATCAGTGTAAAACACATCAGGTAAATATGATGAGTTCCAGCCTCCTGACACAGTCAATGTCCCATCTGGACACAAGCACTGACCTGCAGAGAGAGAGAGAGTGTGTGTGTGTGTGTGTGTGTGTGTGTGGTCGCCTCCATCCGATCAGGCCACTTTTATTCCCTGACTATCTCACTCACCTCTTTTTCTTTCTCTCTCTGTCTCTGTGTCTCAGGGATCCTCCGACTGTTCAGGAGGATCACATACAGCAGAGCCGCTATCCAGAACAGAGCAGCCGCAGCTAAAGCCAGCTTTCGGGAGAGCTTCTTCATTTTTTGTCCTCTGTTCGAGCTGCAGCATCCCTTCATCCTAAAGGAGGCTGACGCTGCGCTCTGAAAGAGAACCGCTCTGCTGTGTGGAATGCCAAAAGGTTCACAAACAATCATTGTGTGTAGAGACCGATTTATACACCACCCTACCTCCCTCACACACACACACACCCCCACACACACGCACGCGCAAGCACACGCACGCATACACACCATTCCACCCCACCCTGGGCCAGATTATCCAATAGGAATTATGGGCACGGCCCGTGCGCACTTGGGGCCCAAGTGAAGAGAAGAAAACTTTTTTTTTTCATTTCTTTTCTTTCTTTCTTTCTTTCTTCTCTTTTCTTTCCTTTTTATTTATTTATTTATTTATTTATTTATTTTACATGAACATCTACAGTGGTGTAGGCTGTAAGAAGTGTGGCGCCTGAAAGTAGCCTTTAACACGTTGGACCCTAGTTGGAATCTGGCTTTTGGAAAATATTTGAAAAGTGGAAATAAAGTGCCTTTCGACTGTTTAATAATAAAGTGTTTATCAGTTAGGGGTAGGTGTAGGGAGGGCTTTATTGTCCCAATAAGGTGGCATCCATTTAATAATATTAATAAATATAGTCATTTAGACTCTATGTTATTACTGCATCATGTAATGTACAACAGTACTGCTGTGCAAATAGTATCTTCCACTATTTATAAGTATAAATAGCATCTAACAACTATTTGCACTTATTGCAAAGAACTGCTACACCTACAAGACACTGTGCCCAGGGGCCTCTGAATTCTTTATCCAGGCCTGATTCCACCACCCACCTCCCTTCCACCCCATCCATCCATCCATCTTCTATAACGCTTATCCTTCTTCAGTGTCTCTTCCACCCCAACAACCCAAATATGTTCCAATTTTTTTTATTATTTTTTAAAAACATCTGGTACCTTTGAACTAGTAAAATACAGTTAAAATTGTATTTTATATATACCAATGAAAGAGCATTGTAGATATTTATTTATTTATCTAAAAAGTCTGTAGGAGAGGTTTAAGTTAATCGGTTCTTCTTGTGTACAAAAATACCTGCTTCTCCTGGAGGAAATTTTATTCACCAAGTAATAAAAAGTTATGTAAATACTACCACAACCGTCTTTTTAGCTTATTTGTTAACCAAGTACAAAATAACTTAATTAAATAAAAAATAAATGAATAAATACTGTAGGGGAATTTACAGTTAAAGGCCCAAGGACCAGATATGATGAATGAAGACCAGGAGTCAAGAGATGCAATCAGCTGAAGAAAGCTTTTTACTGAAGAACAGTTTTCAGTTTCATCAGCAGAAGTCAGCTTCAACACTCAGCAAGGAGATCATAGGTCGCTCTGCATACATACTCATTACAGCTACAGTTATACTTTCACACAATCACTAAGCTAGTCATTACAACAGGTTGAATGATTCTGATTGGTTAAGGCATAAATAAACAGGAAGTTTCCACATATGGGCTGTGAGTCAGAAGAATTTCCACGATTATCTGGACGTCCAGTTGTCTCGTCAGATGGTCAGTTTACCTCAGAACATGTGTATGTATATGTGTATAATCCACCCTTCCGTACCGCATACTGAAAGCAATAGCTTTAGTAACAATAGTAGTCATGGGGAATACTGATAGTTTTTTCTTGCAAAATCTTTACTTAAAAAATCAATGCATTTATATTCTTTTTATTTATTAATGTATTTTTAGATAATATTGTTTTGAATAGTTACAAAACTGGGAACAGCGTTTTGGTGCAGTTGTAGAACGGCCTAATTATGTCCAATGCTCCATTTTTTACATGCCCAGAAAAACATTTTTTCATCAACATTTTATTATTATTATTATTATTATTATTATTATTATTATTATAATAAGAATATTATTATTATGCATGTGTGTGTCTGTCTTATTATTTACATGTCTGTATTATTATTTCAGGCATCAGATATTTATCATACATATTAAATGTTTTATACACATTGTAGCATTTTAGAAATGTTTGAAGGATTTTTACACGGCACCCCTGCTCTCATCAGACGGCACCCCGGCTCTCATCAGACGGCACCCCGGTTGGGAAACACTGGTCTAAAGTACTGCAGCAAAATGAGAGACATCTACTGTACATACATTAATTAGCCACATGCTACATAACAGATGCTACCATGGAACAAATACCCACAGATGACCTACTGTAAAACCAAAAGCACAGTTAATACATTCAGAAGCAGTCCAGAAGAATGATGATAAAATACTGAGACACAGATGCTCACATTGTTTTTAACACAATCTCAAAAACAACCCTCTCAACAGCCATAGTGACTTGATTAGCTAAAGTAATGTTGGTTAGATGGCCTATTGGAGGCCAAAGAGATCGAGTCATTACTGCAGACTTCATTTACACAATTTACCCAGAAGGCATTGCGATCGGAACAGCAAAGTATGGCAAAGAAAAAAAGCTCTTACAAATATTTTCAAAATGTCAGCCAGGCTGACATCAAAAACAAGCATGTTCTGTTAGAAAGATTCACTCCTGGACGTACCGTCCGTGACACAGTAGGGACATGCTTCTGATTTGTGAGGGAAAGTCAGCGATAGTGTTTTACAACAGTTCTGAATCCTCAGGCTAGTTTCCAGATGTTTGCATTACAGCAACCTGAATACATAAATATCGATTATAGACAACAGAATGAAGGTGGAGTCAGGAACAATGCTGCAGTGTGGTCAATGAGTAGTGCACTTTGCTCACATGAACATACGTATTAGACTGCAAAGTAATAAATAACAAGCCATCACATGGACATAAACACACAGTTGTTGACGATACAACATTTAGATCTGAAAGGAAATAATAAACACACTGTTACAACTGTGTTCTTTCCCGTGTACCACATTTCTGAAGCAAAAAAATTAAATAAAGTTATTAATCCCTATAAAGCAAAATTACATAACTTTAGAACCAACAACAGTATAGTTGTGCTGTTTTACAGGATGGAACAGTTCATTCTTTACTACATGGCTGCTGTTACTAACCCACCAACTCCAGTTATGCTTTTGCTATTTCACAGCAGAATCACAGAGAATCCTAAAGTCTCTCATTAAATCATGATTGTTCAGAAAATATTAAAACATGTGCCATAGGAACGTGTGCAGTTTATGTTTTGTATTGGCTCAGAAGTAACTGCAAAGGCACGGTGTAAAAAAATAGGAATTGAGCATCATGACATTAAAAGGAATGTCATAATTGTGTAATTTGCTAGCTAAACCGACAACATACACACTAATGGCTTTGCACATTACATTATCAGGTAAAACTACTCGATGTGCGAGGGCTGTTTCTCAGCGTTACAACTAACATGTGCTTACATGGTCCCTTCAGCTACCATGACTACCCCATAATCATCTTTAACTGGAAATAAACTCCTTCATAGTGACCATGGCTGATGTTTTATGCTTTATGAAGGGTGGGAAAATCCTGTGCTCTGCTTTACAGATGCACGGTTGAGAAGTGCTGAATGCGGCACTGATTTGTGCTTTAATTGCTCAGTCAATCTTGGGCATTTATCTTGCTGATTTACAATCGCAATTCCAAAAACGTTGGGACACGGTGTAAAATGTAAATAAGAACAGAATGCAATGATTTACAAATCTTATAAACCCATATGTTATTCACAATAGAACATAGAAAAATGTACCATTTTAAGAAAAAATAAGGTCATTTTGAATTTGATTGCTGCAACACGTCTAAAAAAAACGTGGGCGGGGTAATTGGCAACAAGTCAGAAACATGATTGGGTATAAAAAGAGTATCTTCAAGTATCTTAAAAATTGTACATTTCCTCAGTTTAAACATTTGATATGTTTTCGATGTTCTATTGCGAATAACATGGGTTTATGAAATTTGCAGATCATTACATTCGGTTTTTATTTACATAGCATCCCAACTTTTTTGGAATTAGGGTTATAATGCAACGCATGGACAAAAATAAAACTAATCACAAGACATTAAAAAGCATTAGGTAGAGATGGGGAAAAGAAACCTAAATGTTATCAAAATAAACCAATCAGGAATAAGGCTTGGCTACTATAATACTTAACTATCGAGTGCCATTAACAACATCATTAAAAATTAATTCATTTTTTTTGCTTTTGTTTTTCTACTTCAGACTGTGTGCGCACATCGGGACCTCACAGAACAAAACAGATAAAAAATGTTACTTAGGGTTTTATTTAAATGTGAAGTTTTAAAAAAACATGGCACTTTGTGCAGAGTTTGCCAGGTTTAAACAAAATTCCCATCCAAACAAACAAACACCTCAAAACCTACCGACTTGAAACTAGAACAAAATGTTCAGACATGGGAAAAGCTAGGCATATTTTTATTCGTTTCCTCACTCTTTTTGTGGGAAAAGTTAAGAGCAGTGAACATTTTGGATTTTTTATATAGTGTATATATATACACACACACACTACCAGTCAAAAGTTTAGACATTATTTTTATTTATTTAAAAAATATATATTTATTATTAATTATTATTCCACAGTTTATAATAATAATAATAAAGTCATGAAAACTCTGGAGTAACACAAAAGGAACTATGGGAATTATGTTGTGATAAAAAACTGAAATGAATCAAAAATAATTTTGTATTTTAGCATCTTCAAAGTGGACACCCTTTTTGCCTAGATTTTCCAGAAATGTATTCTTGGCATTTTCTCTTGGCACAATAATATTTTTGCTTACAAGACTGATTTCAACACCGATTTTTAATCATACACCTTCAGATAAAAAGATTTTTAAGATCAGGAGAAACATTTCAGTGTTTCAGTCTCCAAAGTGTCTCCAAACTTTTGACTGGTAGTGTGTGTGATTCTTAAAGAAACCCAGAAGCACTTGGAGTGCATCTGGCTTTATAAAAGAATCTGATCACATGTCCAACGACCGTTTCTGAACTTTCTGAAATGTAAAGAACCCAAATCTGTTGTCAACTTAAATAACAGTTTGTTGATATGGAAAGGACATTGTTGCTTTCAACATAGTTAGCTTTCTTACTTAGACAGAAAGCTTTCCAGAAGTTTCCACAGGACTAAGGTTATATAATTTAAAAATAAATAAATAAAAATAAAGTTGTTATAATTTGTGAATTAAAAATGCCTCCCCTGACTGTTTTCCAGGTCAAATAAATAAATAAATCCCTTTCTGATATAGACCACGCCCACTTCTGGTTTAAATCCGAATATGAAAACAGATACGAATATTTTGAGCACTAAACAGATACAGATAATGGCATTAAAGCTTACTCAGCAATTTCAACAACTCCATGAGTAATTACAGTATAGAAAATTCAAGTAAGCCAGGCTGGGTTTGCGATGATGGTGGTGTGGAGGTGGAGCACAGTCTCTGTGGGCTTACAGTGTGGTCTCGCGTGATAAATCCAGCTTTACACCATTGGCCGCCTTCTCCACAGGACACTCAGTAGGAAGCTTAAAAGAGCACAAGTATTTGTTTAGCATTACTTTTTGGAAAAATGTCACACAACACGGTTTAAGGCAGAGGAATTTAATCTGTGGGGAAGGGATTACAAAATGGGTGAGAGTTGAGATGGAAAATATAAAAAGTGAATATTTAAATGTTTCTTATTAGACCGGACACCCTTTTACGCATTTTGTGCAAGTACACCACATTTTAACACCTAAGAACGGACTATTTTCCCCCTCAAACACAGCAGAAAGCCACTCTCTGAAAGCCCCGCCCCCTTTCCACCCATTTCACAATAGTGATGGCACCATGCTCAGAGCGTGGAAGATGCACTGATGCAGCACCCGCACGTTCTCTCGAAGGGTAAATGGAGAAGGAAATCTGAGTTCACTGAAAATGGCTTGAGCAGCAAATCAATATTTGTTTGTTGATAATTTATTGCCATGCCAGCTACTGTGGCTATTTTCATGGTGAGTAGCAGGTTAAAATGTAAGGAAAATTGACAAAAGATTTAACGTTTATTTCCGATTAAAAAAAAAAAAAGAACCTAAAACTAAATCTGGCCTCACTTCATTAAAAATCTTTTCATATGAATCCATCGAATGAAGAACAAGAAAAACAACAACAAAAAAATCCTACAGGAGTTGAAACCATCAAAGTCTATTAAAATTTGCCTCAAAGATACTGGACTTTGGCATAAGGGGCATAAAGGAGGATCTTCCAGAAGATTAATAAATGTGGGACTAGCCATTAGTCTTTTTCTAGGATTTCTAGCATGTCTGCTGTATTATAAGAGTCATTTTATAAATGCAACATGAAATACTAATTACGTTTAAGGCTCTCCTGAAAGCTGATAAACTATGGTCAATCTTCTGTGCAAGAGATATGCATCTTTCAAAAAGAAGATAAGGAGAAAAGACAAGAAGAAAAACGAAAACAAAAATCAAGCCAAACTTAAAAGTCAGTAAATAAGCTGATACATACCGCCTGACATTTGCTGTTGCCTATATTGATGTCATTTCTTTTCAGCTCTGATTTTATCAACGCTGAAAGCAAAGATGATAAAAATAAGTTTCACACCTTGTATTTATTCCAATGTTTGTGTATACAGTGCATCCAGAAAGTATTCACAGCGCTTCACTTTTTCCACATTTCGTTATGTTACAGTCTTATTCCAAAAAGGATTAAATTCATTATTTTCCTCAAAATTCTACAAACAATACCCCATAATGACAACGTGAAGAAGTTTGTTTGAAATCTTTGCAAATTTATTAAAAATAAAAAACAAAAAAGCACATGTACATAAGTATTCACAGCCTTTTGCCATGACCTCAAAATTGAGCTCAGGTGCATCCTGTTTCCACTGAATTTCTGAAAAAAACAGATAAAAACCCACCCTCTTCCGTGAACACCTAACCAACCCATTTAAAAAAAAAATATATATATATATATATATATATATATATATATATATATATATATATATATATATATATTTTTTTTTTTTTTTTTTTTTTTAAAGTACTCTGGCACTTACACCTCTACTCTGTGCACTTTGCTTTTTCTGGAACTCAATTAACAGATCTTGTATGGTAGCACTACTTGTATTGTTCTCTGCTTGATATATCGCTTTGATTGCATTTTCTCATTTGTATGTCGCTTTGGATAAAAGCGTCTGCTAAATGAATAAATGCAAACGTAAATGTAATGATCATCCTTGAGATGTTTCTACAACTTGATTGGAGTGCACCTGTGGTAAATTCAGCTGATTGGACATGATTTGGAAAGGCACACACCTGTCTATATAAGGTCCCACAGTTAACAATGCATGTCAGAGCACAAACCAAGCCATGAAGTCCAAGGAATTGTCTGTAGACCTCCGAGACAGGATTGTATCGAGGCACAGATCTGGGGAAGGGTACAAAAACATTTCTGCAGCACTGAAGGTCCCAGTGAGCACAGTGGCCTCCATCATCCGTAAATGGAAGAAGTTTGGGACCACCAGGACTCTTCCTAGAGTTGGCCGCCCGGCCAAACTGAGAGATCAGGGAGAAGGGCCTTAGTCAGGGAGGTGACCAAAAACCCGATGGTCACTCTGACAGAGCTCCAGCGTGTCTCTGTGAAGAGAGGAGAACCTTCCAGAAGAACAACCATCTCTGCAGCACTCCACCAATCAGGCCTGTATGGTAGAGTGGCCAGACGGAAGCCACTCCTCAGTAAAAGGCCCATGATAGCCCGCCTGGAGTTTGCCAAAAGGCACCTGAAGGACTCTCAGACCATGATGAAACAAAATTCTCTGGTCTGATGAAACAAAGATTGAACTCCTTGGCCTGAACAGCAAGTGTCATGTCTGGAGGAAACCAGGCACCAGTCATCACCTGGCAAATACCATCCCTACAGTGAAGAATGATGGTGGCAGCATCATACTGTGGGGATGTTTTTCAGCAGCAGGAACTGGGAGACTAGTCAGGATCGAGGGAAAGATGAATGCAGCAATGTACAGAGACATCCTTCATGAAAACCTGCTCCAGAGCACTCTGGACCTCAGACTGGGGCGAAGGTTCATCTTCCAACAGGACAACGACCCTAAGAACACAGCCAAGATAACAAAGGAGTGGCTTCAGGACAACTCTGTGAATGTCCTTGAGTGGCCCAGCCAGAGCCCAGACTTGAACCCGATTGAACATCTCTGGAGAGATCTGAAAATGGCTGTGCACTGACGTTCCCCATCCAACCTGATGGAGCTTGAGAGGTCCTGCAAAGAAGAATGGGAGAAACTGCCCAAAAATAGGTGTGCCAAGCTTGTAGCATCATACCCAAAAAGACTTGAGGCTGTAAGTTGTGCTAAAGGTGCTTCAACAAAGTATTGAGCAAAGGCTGTGAATACTTATGTACATGTGCTTGTTTTTTTTAAGTTTTTTTTTAATACATTTGAAAAGATTTCAAACAAACTTCTTTCATGTTGTCATTATGGGGTATTGTTTGTAGAATTTTGAGGAAAATAATGAATTGAATCCATTTTGGAAAAGGCTGTAACATAAAATGTGGGAAAAGTGAAGCGCTGTGAAAACTTTCCGGATGCACTGTATATACACACACAGTGGTGCGTGAAAGTTTGGGAACCTTTTAGAATTTTCTACATTTCTGCATAAATATGACCTAAAACATCAGGATTTTCACCTGGCCCAGATGCAGCAAAACAGGCCCAAACCATGATACAACCACCACCATGTTTCACAGATGGGATAAATCTGGAATGCAGGGTTTTCCTTTCGCCAAACATAACGCTTCTCATTTAAAGCAAAAAAGTTCTATTTTGGTCTCATCCATCCACAAAACATTTTTCCTACTTGCCTTCTGGCTTGTCCACGTGATCGTTAGCAAACTGCAGAAGGGCAGCAATGGTCTTTTTCGAGAGCTGACAACACCCGACTTTAATCTCACCATCAAATTAAACTGCTAATCCTAGTTCTTCACATACTTTTCCCCATTCACAGATGTAAAATTGGATCACTTAACCTCAATCAACTAATGACCAAGTATAATATTTTTGTCTCATGCATTTAACTGGGTTCTCGTTGTCTACTTTTAGGAAAATCAGATGATGTTTTAGATCATATTTATGCAGATATATAGAAAATTCTAAAATGGGTTCACAAACTTTCAAGCACCACCACTCATCATTTGCAGTAACCTAAATAAATACATTATCAGACAAACCCAGGAAGTGTAACCTGTTAAAATGATGCCGATGAATATCCAGGCACACAGGAAGATGTTTCCGACCAGCGGATTGTAGTCTGTGGTGAGCTTCCCTTGAATAAATGTGAAAATGATCCCAAACAACTGCATTTGATAAAGACACACACACACACCCACACACACACACACCCACACACACACACGTTAATTCAGGACAGCTCCATCTACAGAGGCAGCAGGAGGAGAAGACCAACATGTTTCCTTCACTTCACTATCGCTTTAATCAAATGAAGGCAAATGAAAGCTGTGGAAGAGACACATGGCCATGACTCATGTGGATGTGTAGGAAAATTTGCTCGGCATCATGGCTATTGCGTGACATTGAAGGGAAGGTGTGTGGGGAAATGAAGTAGACTGGTTTATTCAAATAAGACTATTAAAAGGGCGATCATTTTACCTGAGCGAATGCATTAAGAAGACCGGATGAAGTGCCTTCGGACTCTGGGTAGGTGATTTCAACAGCAAATTCGAAACCAATGGGCAGGTATCCGGTCATAAAAAACCTATTCAACACAATGGAAGATATGTGGCTCAACAAATCGCTAACATTTCATGTGATAAACACAGTAAAAGGTTTAATATCTTAAAATGATTCGATGCAAGGTCGGGCATAAAAATTCAACGGACGTCTCGTGAGCAATAAGCATCAAAGTTGCCAGACACAGGGCTTTTATTTTTCAGTCTTTGGTCAGCTTCCATCTACCAGCCAGCTCTCTGTTCTTCTTCCAAACACTTTTTTTTTTTAAACCGCTGTTCATACAGCATCACAGGGCAGTGTAACACATTCAGAGGACAGCACTATCCTCCCACTTGCTCATACACGAGCTCCCACACAGAGAGCACAGGCAGTTTTGCACTCTCGACTCCCGGTAACTCGCAACGTCTCAACAACAGGGTGGACACTATTCTGTTGTGCCACTCAGGAGGCCGCTGTCACACACAGGTTTTAATCACAAAGAGTATTTGCTGTTCTTCAGGCTTTAAATTGTACAATACACATGTAATTTCAGTGAAATTAAGAATTTGCAAGGACCTGCAGATACTTCAGCTCAATCGTGCATTTTCTAGTCAAGGATTGGTATTTAAACAGTACTTATTTTAATTTACATTATCAGATATAATTTAAATTATCATTAAAGTGATCAGTTACTGTTAGCAACTTATAGTACTCCAATTAGATTCCACTCAAAAGTGTAAATGATTTTAGTTTAATACATGAATTTCTATTTTGAGTGAAACGCTAAATCATACATTTTATAAATCATAATAATAAAATGTTGCTGTTATATAAAATAATAATCAGCGATGTAGTGGAGTGATGCAGCCTAACACAAAGCCTGAGGTGTTTACTGGACTGCTTACTATTATAAATTTTTATTAATTAAAGAACAATTCTTTGTACTTTTTATCAGTTTATAGTAACGTTTAATGTTCTGGAACATCCGTGAAAAGTTGGTTCATGTTTTCACTTATGTTCCAGCAGCTGCATATATGTGCTTTGAATGAGACAAAAACAAACAATAAAAAAAAATGGCGTCAAACCAAATTGGTAGTATTTCAAACAGCATGGAAGGAGAGCCTCCTTCCAACTATAGAAAATCTCTGAGTGCTGCTAGATCAGTCTCTCTCTCTCCACCATAATTGCAGATAACAAAAATAGTCCTAAATTTTTATTCAATACTGTAGCAAAATTAACTAGGAATAAAACCACCAAAGAAACATGCATAAAATCATTATATAACAGCAATGAATTCATGAATTTGTTCATTGGCAAAATTGAAAATATTAGCCAAAAAATCAGACTATTAACTTAAAGCCAGACAGTATAATAACTAACCCTGTAGATAAGAATATGGCAATATAACATTAGTGACTAGAATGTTTTATTCCCCTTAGAGAGACTGAACTAATGTCACTAATTTCTTCATCAAAAAGAATCATTTCTATCTTTAGCATTAGCTATGATCCCAAATCATTTAAACTAGCAGTTATCAAGCCCCTGATTAAAAAACCTGACCTTAACCCGTCAGTTGTCCAGCTATAGGCCAATCTCAGACCTCCCCTTTATCTCCAAGATCTTAGAAAAGGTTGTAGCAAAGCAGCTATGCTCGTGCCTACGTAGGAATAACATTCATGAAATGTATCACTCAGGATTTAGGCCTCACCATAGCACAGAGACAGTGCTGGTTTAAGTAGTAAACGACCTACTACTGGCCTCTGATCAGGGTTGTGTCTCCTTGGTTGTGTTGCTTGACTTTAGTGCAGTTTTTGATACTACAAACCATACTATTCTCCTTGATAGACTAGAAAATGTTGTTGGCATTAAAGGAATGGTCCTCTCCTGGCTCAGGTCTTATTTGACTGATTGCTATCAGTTCACAGATATGACTTCTCTATGCATACTGAGGTAAAGTTTGGTGTTCCACAAGGTTCTGTTTTAGGCCCACTGCTTTTTACTTTATATATGTTACCTCTAGGTCAAATTATTTGTGAACATGGAATTAGCTTCCACTGTTATGCTGATGACACACAGATGTATGTTTCAGCAAAGCCAGATGACAGACTAAGATAAGAAATATAATGTACCTACATTATGTGGAAAAAATGAGTTCATGCTTTCATCACCTCCAGGTTGGATTATTGTAATGCCTTACTGTCTGGATGTTCCAGTAGGAGCATAAACAAACTCCAGTTAGTCCAGAATGCAGCTGCAAGAGTCATTACTAAAACCAGAAGATATGACCACATCACCCCGATCTTATCCACACTGCAATGGCTCCTAGTAAAATTTCACAGTGACTATAAAATACTACTAAAGACCTATAAAGCACTGAATGGTCTCACACCACAGTACCCAAGTGAACTTTTGGTCTTTTATGATCAGCCACACCTACTTTGATCAAAAGATGCAGGCTATTTGTTGGTACCTCGAATAGTGAAGGCTACAGCATGGGGGAGAGCTTTCTCTTACAAAGCACCACAGTTATGGAACAGCCTTCCAATTAGTGTTCAGGACTCAGTTACAGTCTCATTGTTTAAGTCCAGGCTGAAAACATACAGGTGCATCTTTAAAAATTGTAATATCGTGGAGAAGTTCATTTTTTTTCTGTAAATTAATTCAAAAAGTGGAACTTTCATATCTTCTAGGTTCATTTCACATAGTATGAAATATTTCAAGCCTTTTTTGTTTTAATCTTGAGGATTACAGCTTACAGCTCATGGAAATCAAAAATCCATTATCTCAAAATATTAGAATAAAGAATTTATAATACAGAAATGTCGACCTGAGAGGAGCTCTAATCAGCTAATTAACTCAAAACACCTGCAAAGGTTTCCTCAGCCTTTAATCTCTCAGTCTGGTTCACACAACCATGATGATGACACTTGCGTCAACACTTGTTCAAGCATTTTCCCAACATACCCAAGTGCTCCTGCAGTGAAGAAGACCACGAGGAGATGGCCCAGGTCCAGCGTGAACGTGAACACCAGCATGCCGAGGAAGGAGAGAATGTACACGATCAGCGTCGTCATTCTGTGTGAGCAGAGAAATGTTACAGGTTTATTATCATTTGATAATATAGATTTAGGGTGTTTTCACAACTAGTTTGCTTGAGACTTCCAAACACTTGGAGAGGGGTTCAGCATGTATATGTGAACAGACCAAGTGATCTCAGACCCCCCTAAAAGAACCCAAAAGCGAACCATACTCAGGCCACCTCCGGAGGTGGTCTGTTTACGGTTCGTTTGTGGTTTGATTTCTTCAGGATATGTGAAAGCAATGAGGACCCGGTCTGCTTTGCGTTTTGTTTAGACATGTGTACCTGGAGGCTTGCCATACCTGCAGCCATGTTCCGTCACTACCGAAAACAACACAATTTTTCACCATGTCAGGTCGCGGGATCCTGTGGTCTCAGGAGAAGAGCTGTGCACTTATTGAAATTTGGAAAGAGGATTGCATTAAACACCAACTATCCTCGACACCTAAGAAAATAAGTGTTTCTTTTGTTTTCTCAAAAAATGAAGGAAAGAGGTTATAACAGAACAGCGCTACTTTATAGTTTTATATAGTAACATTAGTTCATGTAATATTATATATACACTGTTAATAAATGATACCCAAAATAATAACCAATGGTAATTAATAGAAACTTATTTTAAAGTGTTATTATTATTCTTTTCCGAGCTACAAAAGAAAGCACAGAAAGCTGAGGTTGGAGTTCTTATGAGCTGTGGTGTGAACAAGAAAGGGTCTGAGATCACTTTATTGCTGAAGATGACCAAAAAAAGAAACGGATTCTCTTTTGAGTCCACAATATTGTGAACACCAAAAGGACTGAGGTGACTTTCAATTTCAATTCAATTCAATTCAATTTTATTTGTATAGCGCTTTTTACAATAGACATTGTCTCAAAGCAGCTTTACAGAAATATCAACATATTCTGGACTAACTGGAGCTTATTTATATTCCTACTGGAACATCCAGACAGTAAGGCATTACAGTAATCTAATCTAGAGGTGACGAATGCATGAACTAGTATTTCCGCATCATGTAGTGACAATATGTTTCTTATTTTAGAAATATTTCTGAGATGAAAGAAGGCTATCCTAGTAATATTATCTACATGAGCATCAAATGATAGGCTGGAGTCAATAATCACTCCAAGGTCTTTAACTGCTGCACATGATGAAACAGAAAGACCATCCAGAGTAACCATGTGATCAGAAAGATTACTTCTAGCTACACATGGGCCTAATAAAAGTATTTCTGTTTTATCAGAATTAAGTAGAAGGAAGTTAGTTAACATCCAATGTCTAATGTCCTTTACACAATCCTCAGCTTTACTAAGCTTCTGTCTGTCCTCTGGCTTCGCTGAAACATACAACTGTGTATCATCAGCATAACAGTGGAAGCTAATTCCATGTTTACGAATAATTTGACCTAGGGGTAGCATATATAAAGTAAAGAGCAGTGGGCCTAAAACAGAACCCTGTGGAACTCCAAAAGTAACCTCAGTACGCATGGAGAATTCACCATTTACATCTACGAACTGATAACGATCGGTCAGATAAGACCTGAGCCAGGAGAGGACTGTTCCCTTAATACCAACAACATTTTCTAATCTATCAAGGAGAATAGTGTGATCTATAGTATCAACATTTAGTATCTTTCCTTTTCTGGTTCCCTTTAAGTGAACTAGGTTTGGTTCTTTTTAAATGAACTATATGTGAAAACACCCTTAAATAAAGATTTCATGGTCTACTTATAAATATTACTGCTTTGTAGCAGAGATGCTGGAACACTGTTTTATTGATCGTGTGCCACTTTTTTTTAATCTGTCCCTGAGTACAACGTGTGATTTAATCCCGTTAGTAGCTGTAAAACGGAGCCTACTGTTCATGATAGTTAGTTAATCTTCACACTGTCATAAACAGATTTAGCTGATCTCTTTACGCAACCTTCCTCCCATGATTGATGCGACCTACTTTTTTTTTTTTTTTTAGTGTGTTGTTTTAACCAAAGTAACTCATGAGTAACTACACTCAGCAACTGAATAAACATTCCAGCTAAAGATATGAACAGTGATCAAAGTGGTGTTGTACAGACATCATCTCAATTAGCAAACGATCTAAAGGTCATCAAGATGCCACTTGGCCACATTGTGCTAATACTGGGTGAAAGTGCATGTGCTATCTGGGATTCTGATAAAATTGATTATCAAATAAGAACAGAATGTAATTGACATATAGTAACCCTAACCGCTAAGAAACATTTTTGTTTTCTTTCCCCGAACCTGCGGTTTTTCCATCTTATCGCCACATTCCATTCTACAACAACTACAATTAAGTAATGTTAAGTTCTCCTAATATTTCACCAAGTTCAATTGAAATATACTTAGTGAACCATTAAACGACAATTACAAGCAGCAGTGTGAAAGCCAGTGAGGGTTAATCCTCTTAACTGCTCTGTAAGAAATCTGCTTATCTTTTATCCAAGATTTCACCTACTTGTAGGTTTTGGTACGATCCAGCCACAGCCCGCAAAGGATGGATCCTACCATTCCAGCCACGACCAGGGTGAGGCCGATTCTGCCTGCGTTCAGCTCCTCTCCCTGCAAGAAATCTGGTTAACGTGACATGTAGAACATAAGCGCCAGCTAGTTTTGCCAAAACCTGACTTTCTAATCTGGACAAGGCTCAATGTTTTTACTCAGAGCAGTCAGGGTATCAACATGAATGATGTATTCATTTTAACGTCCTTTGAGTATTTGTTTTGGTCAACTTAGGACAAAATGTCTGCTTGATGTTCTAAATGCCAAGTAGCACACGGTACTAATAAATTATTAATTTTATTAATAATTTATTAATAATAAAGGTTATCAGATTAAAGGTTGGTAACACAACTTGAGAGTTTCAGAGAGTTTTCTGTATAATTCAAATGAACGCAAACATTGAACCGAAACAATAATGATTATATACGTTTTACTTTTTAAAATAAATCTGAGAACCGTAGATCTCAAGAAATCGTGTGTTTGCGTACAATAGACAACACAGATGGGGATTTTTCATTCATTTTATTAATAGTTTTCCCCAAACTATATGATCATGATGGCTTGCATATTGTATTGAGACATTGTGCTAACCATCACTTAGTGACAGAGTCATAAATATGACAACATTTGAGCAATACAGAAGAAGGGAAAAAAAATGTTAAACCCACCTTATAATGAGTGATGATCATTTGGTTGAGGAGAGTGGACACTGAATAGAACGAGCCTGTCATGATGCCTGAAAAACATCCACCGGTTCCATTCAGCAAACTGATTAATAATTTAAAAACACTTTCATATGATACAGAAATCACCAGCGATAATTAAATAAAGCCACAGCCAGCTGCACCAGTCGACTCTAATATGCACGTATGAGTGGGACCTTGTAACGTAATAACGATTATATATATCACAAAATCAGATTTGGCTTTCAATGCCCAATTCATGAAGTCACACTGAATAACTGAGCGAATTACACTGATGAATGCTGCTCTCATGACAGGCTGTGGTTCGTCTTTAGCATTCTCTTTGGTGGCACACACTTGCTTACGTAAAAAAAAATAAGACATTGAGTGTTCTGCAGAACACTCATGCTGCGAGTGAATGACTGAACCCACCGTAACTCAGCAGGAGCAGGATGAACGGCTTGCTCTTGAACAGATTAATGATGGACTGCTTATAGGAATAATCTTCCGCTAGGCCTGTCGGCAAGACTGCCTGCGCTTGACTTGGGGGTAAAAGGGGTCTGTCTCGAATGACTGAGAGAGAGAGAGAGAGAGAGAGAGAGAGAAAGATCTAATAAGTTTTATCAGGCGCATAAAACTTATAGTACTGAAAAAAAATAAGGAAATAAACTAAACAAGGAATGCGGATATATCACCAGAACTGAAGTGAATAATCTCTACACGAGATCATTACTTTATAACCATTCTTCATACCCTTACTGTCTGCTACATTTTAACATAAAAACTACAGGCTTTGGTGCATTACATCACTCTCAAACACTGTGTCTCTTCATGTCTATGTTGACTATCCGATTTCTTTCTTCACTCTGGTATGGCAGTTTGACATATTGGCCTGAATGGATTAAAAACACTTACCAATGACTGTCAAAATGAAGAGCAAGGTGGAGATGGCAGCTGTCCCATAGAACATTATGCTTATATTGTAGCCCATCTGTTCTTTACCTTCCTCTGGTGTGTTAGGGACCAGGACAGGAGGGAGCAGAAACCCTATGGCTACACCCAGCTGTGAGAGTGTGTGTGTATGTGTGTGAGTGTGAGTGTGTGTGTGTGAGAGAGAGCGAGAGAGAGAGAGAGAGAGAGAGAGAGAGAGAAAGAGGGGTATGAACATGCGATTCATTGATTGGCACATCACATCACACTTTAAAAAATATTTCACTTTATCAGGATTGCACCTCAGGAGGTTTCTATTTTGCACTTTATACACAAAATCACCATGCTAAGCAATGCTGTAGGCTATACTTGATTACAATATTAAACAAATAAATAAACAAAACAAACAAACAAACAAACAATAAACCAAACATACCTCCGTATACATTCTCCAACATCTAGAACATGGACTAAAATGCACCACAAAATCATTTTTGCGATATATTTATTTTTACGCCCACTGTTCTTGCATTGTAAATAATGAGAACATTAAGTTCTCAACAACTGGAAACTGGACAGTTGAAGATTATAAATCATTGCCTGGCAATCTGACCTCTTCATCAACATGGAGTTTCTACCCCCAGTCCTGTAGTTCACTGGATGTATTTTTGTTTTCTGCCTGCGTTCTAATCACGTACAACAGATCGTGCAACGCTGATCGGATCTCGCTATACAGCTGTCTTGATATACTGCAAGTTAATTTTTAAAAAAAAATTTTTTATGTGTACCTAATAAATACGACTGAACTTGATATGGTGACTAACAATATGGGCACTATGCTCTCTAATGCTCTAGATAATGTTACCTCTATCAAATTAAAAAAAAAGTTAGAGAGAAACACCCTGCACCATAGTGCAATAGTCATATTCATGGTCTCAAGAGAGCAACTCATAATATTGGACGCAAATGGAAAAAGACTCATCAAGAAGGTTTTCGAATTGTGTGGAAGTACAGTATGTCTAGCCAAAAACAGGCTCTAAAAGCTGCTAGGGCAGAGTATCTACATAAACTCATAGAAAGTAACCAAAACCATCCTAGGTTATTATTCAATACAATATCTAGATTAGCAAATAATAAGACTTCGCCCAAACTGAATATTCCAACAAAGTTTAGTAGTAATGACTTCATGGATTTCTTCACTAAGAAAATTGAAAAGCACGACATATAATTGGAAATGTACAACCAACAGCAGCAACACAGGTTTTAGCCCCCAATATCGTCTCCCAAGTACAACTGCAGTCTGGACAGAAAGAGTTTACCAAACTTATCAACACATCAAAATCAACCACATGTATTCTAGATCCCATACCCACTAATTTAATGAAAGAGTTGCTTCCTGTAGTAGGAGAACCTCTTCTCAATATTATTAACTCCTCGTTATCTCTATATCACATCCCGAGAACATTCAAGCTGCCGGTTATTAAGGCTCTCATTAAGAAACCACAACTAAATCCCAGAAACTAGAAAATTACAGACCAATCTCAAACCTTCCACTTATGTCTAAAATACTAGAAAAGGTTGTGTCTGCTCAATTATGCTCCTTTTTGCAGAATAAAGGTTTCTATGAAGAATTTCAATCAGGTTTCATGCCCAGGGACTGCACTTGTCAAAATTACAATTGACTTACTCCTAGCATCTGACCACGGCTGCATTTCACTGCTTGTTCTACTTGATCTCTGTGCTGCGGTCGACACCATAGATCACGACATACTCTTAGATAGATTACAAAACTACAATGGTATTCAGGGACAGGCATTAAAATGGTTTAGATCCTACCTGTCTGACCACTAACAATTTGTTTGTTTAAATGATGAACTTTCTAACGTAATGACAGTAAAGTATGGTGTGCCGCAAGGATCGGTGTTAGGCCCCCTGCTGTTTTCTGTATTCATGCTGACCCTTGGAAATACTATTATAAAACAGGACTAATTTCCACTGTTATGCTGATGTTTCTACAAGACCAGATGAAATTTCTAAGTTTTCCACGTTGACAGAATGTGTTAAAGACATTAAAGACTGTATGACCGGTAATTTTCTTTTACTAAAGTCTGATAAAACAGAGATATTGATAATTGGACCAAAAATATGTACACAAAAGCTCTTAGAATACAATCTATATTTAGAAGGATGTACAGTTACTTCATCCACTACAGTTAAAGACCTGGGTGTTATATTAGACGGCAACCTGTCATAGGAAAAATCATATTTCTCAGCCTTCTTCCACCTTAACACCTTTGACTGGTGATGTATTCATTTTAACATCCTTTGAGTATTTGTTTTGGTCAACTTAGGACAAAATGTCTGCTTGATGTTCTGAATGCCAAGTAGCACACGGTACTAATAAATTATTAATTTTTATTTTCTTTTAAAGTTTAAATAAATCATTGATCCATTACTCATGACTATATGAGAACGACTCATAAGAATACTTTAAAACAAATGACTTTTATAAATCAAACTTCTTTCAGAGGAGACTGCAAACATACTTCCACGCATTTAGCTATCGAGATGCAACAGGAAATCGCATCATTTACTCTCTGTAACAAAGCAGCGGGAATAAAGGTTATCAGGTTAAAGGTTGGTAACACAACTTGAGAGTTTCAGAGAGTTTTCTGTATAATTCAAATGAATGCAAACATTGAACCGAAACAATAATGATTATATACGTTTTACTTTTTAAAATAAATCTGAGAAACGTAGATCTCAAGAAATCGTGTGTTAGCGTACAATAGACAGCATGGATGTGGATTTTTCACTCATATTATTAATAGTTTTCCCCAAAACTATATGATCATGATGGCTTGCATATTGTATTGCCATAACTCTGACACATAAACCTGTTATAAAGAGAATATGATTAAGACCTTGCTGTGTGAAGAAAAGCTAAGAAGGCGCCCTCATATCTTTTTTGGTCTTATCTTTCATTGTACCTGAAGATGTTGTATTTAAGCCATGTGTTTTTACAGACATGGCTTCTTCCATCTTAGAAATATTACCAAGCTACGTAACATCTTATCCGTTTCTGATGCAGAAAAACTAGTTCATGCATTCATGACCTCAAGACTAGATTATTGTAATGCACTGCTAGGTGGTGGTCCTGCATCCTCAATAAATAAGCTACAGTTAGTCCAAAATGCAGCTGCTAGAATTCTTACCAAATCACAAAAATATGAACACATTACACCGATTTTATCATCTCTACATTGGTTACCTGTACAATAAGTTCTGTATCGATTATAAAATACTACTACTCACCTATAAAGCCCTAAACAGACAAGCTCCTTTATATTTAACCAATCTTCTATCATGTTACAATCCTTCACACTTTAAGGTCACAAAACCCTGGACTTTTTATAATACAGAGGATACCAAAGAAGGTTTTGCACATTTAGCTCCTAAACTCTGGAATAGCCTTCTTGAAAATGTTCAGGGTTCAGACACGATAACAACTGCACATAGTTACAGTATCTCTGCCTGAAATTCAATGAACAGCTGCCACACTTCTCCATTTGTTTCCTGTTCCTACCTTGGGACGCCCATCCCGAGGTAATCAGTGAATGTGCCAGCTCCAGCTCAGAACCTGTCTCTACGAAGAGACAAACGCCTGCGAAGACTTTGGCTGATACCAACGCTCTACACATGTTGCTCCTGGGGTAGCAGTAGGCCTGAACTGTTCTGCTCTTGGGCAGGCCTGGTGCCCTACTTCTGGATTTCTCATCGCCTGGAGGCCAGTCACTGTTCCTGAGGATGGCCCCATAATGGACAGCCTAGGGACACTTGGAAGCTGTGAAGATGGCACTGGACTGCAACTGATGCGGGCAGTTTTGGTGCGGTGTCTTTTTGTGCCCGGGTCTCCATCAGTGGACAGCGCATGAGTTCAGCAGAATAGACTTCATGTTGAGACTGTGTGGTGAATCTCCTGATTACACAGCTGCATGTTTGTTTTATCATGTAGCACACAGTTATAGAAGGGATTTTTTTTTTTTTTACAACTACACTATCCACTGTTAACCAAATGAGGATGAATTTCCTCATTTGTATTTATTTTATATTTTTTATTATAATATATAAAATTTATATATTTCTGTAAAGCTGCTGTGACAATGTCAATTGTGAAAAGGGCTATACAAATAAAACTGAATTGGATTTTTAAAAAAAACAACAAAAAAACTACAGACACCATCACAGAAATTCTAATGGTTTCCACTATAAATAACATTACAAAGACAGTAAAACCATTACCAAATGTCAAAGGTGTTCTATTGGTCCTTAGTTTGTATCCACTAGACATAACATACCACCAATAGAAGGCAACAGATTACCAGCAGAGACCCATGGGACCATTACAGCTTCCATTAAAACCAATACAATTCACATTATAACCATTAAAACCATTACAGATTCTTTGATGGTTTCTATTGTTTTTTAAAGCAGGATTTGCTGAAGGGGAACTTGTTGGAACTTTAAGGGAGTGTAAACATTTGAGAATGACAGAAAGGTGGGTTCCTGAAGAAAGTGCACTGTACATCACGCTCATATGAATAATCATGTGGAGGGAAAAAAAATCACATGACCAGGTTAAGAATAAAATAAAAGCAGAAGGAACAAAACCCCACACACACCTGGTTTCCCAGCACGGCTGTAGCACAGGCAGTGGACACCTCTCTCGGGCCAAACCACACTGAGGCGATTCTGGACGGCAGCCCGAGAATGAACACCTGAGCCACAGAGCACACGACCTGCGCTGCCATGGTGACCCAGAACAGCCCGGGCCCGGCGCTCGCGCACTTCATCCACGCGCCTGCACAGTTGAGTCCGGCCCCGATTAGCGCCGTTACACGCAGCCCCTTGCGGTCCAGCAACCAGGTAGCGGGGAAGATGAGCGGTATGTACGCCACCATGTACACCACCGACAGCCAGTCTATCATCACGTTCGTCACGCCGTAGAAGTGTGTAAATATGTTGCTGATGATACTGTACTGGATCCACTGAAACGCATTGAGCAGAGAGTACAGGCTGAAGATGGCGAGCACTGCGAAACGCCTGCGGTATAGCCGGGTCGGGAGAGGTTTCTGCTCCTCTCCGGGAAGCATTGCGTGGCTCTCCGCGGGTGAAAGCTCCCTCTCCGGCTCCTTCACTTCCCCCACGGCCACTTTCACTGCGCACTCCGTTACAATGTCGTACTGATCCTCGCTCCTGTCTCCGTCTGCGGCAGGTGTGTCTCCATGCCTCACTGGTTCCTGAAACATCTCACCCGCCACCATGATGATGTTTTCACCACTGCTTTCTTTACCATCCAGGACTTCAGTTCATCCGGCAGCGTCTGTGTAAAAGGCTGGGTTCTATCGAGTTAAAACTGAGCACTAATAAAGCCATGAGCCCCGCTTTATTCCTCAGTCTGACTCTGAAACCGGCTTTGAAACAGCGCGGAGTTACTGCATGTGATGACGGGAGGTGGCGTGGTGTATTTCCCGATCATCCTGTTCATGCTTCACGCCCACAAAGTTGGCCGTTTCAATTTCACTGGATATTTTTTCATTGGTTTACCGCGATGACGTCGTAGATGGGGCGGGATCCTAAAATGGCTGTCTAATTACTGTACAGCCACAAAATGGCGGACAAAGGGCTGTAAATAGGGGTGAACATTTTTGTCGCTGTTGCAGTTAGCTAGCTTTATTCGTTTGATGAAGATGATGAGTATTACGATGATGAATATTATAATTAAAAAGACATACAGCCAGGGGATTCACTTACAATAGGCATCAGATAAGCACAACCTTACACAACCCTGCTGAAAAATACAATAAAAACCTAATACAATAGAAAACAATTGAATTTGTTATGATTTAAATAGGAATTGTATTGGTTTTAATGGAAGCTGTAATGGTCCCATGAGTCTCTGCTGGTAATTTGTTGCCTCCTATTGGTGGAATGTTATGTCTAGAGGATGGCTATAAGGGACCTATAATAAGACCTAATATGTTAATGGTTAGCTGATGGTCTGTGATGGTATTTGTAGTGGAAACCATTAGAATTTCTGCAGTGGTTTCTAATTTTTTTCATCAGGGAAATAACAAACGAATAACAAGTTGAATATTTTGACAGCTTTCGTATCAAAATTGTTTACAGATACTGCTTGGTTTCATTTATGAATAAAAAGACCTGCATTAGACAACAAGAAAATTAAAAGAGCGCTCAATCCCCAACGACCGTAAAGACACTTCTTTACTAGCCATGCTCACAAAGATAGTAACCTTCACCTACAAAGATGATGTTGTTTGCAATAGCATAAGGGCTGCAACATGTAGATCCAAAATAAGTAAAAGACCATTTCTGGAGATGATTCACAAAAAGAACAGCCGATCTCTTCATCCTTTAAAAATTGTTTGAGAAACAATTTGGAGAGATAAACCATTACATATAGTTGTAATTATATATATATATATATATATATATATATATATATATATATATGTGTGTGTGTGTGTGTGTGTGTTTGTATGTATGTGTGTGTGATAGATAGATAGATAGATAGATAGAGAAGTATAAGGCAACTACTATTATAGTAATGTCACTGTGGCCACTCAGTTTGCACCAAGCAACAAATCAGATCTTAGTGTGCTCTTATCTTCACTTTGATAACCTGGACACATCACCATTTCAAGTCTAGAAGCCAAAGGTTAATCCTATTTAACCCGAACTATAGGTAGTATGGCCATTTGATTTAGTATTTGCACACTATATGGGTCATGTGCACTGGTGGATTATTCTAATTTCACATTTTAGTCCAACTTTGTTGTTTTTGAAGTATTTTATATGTAATAACTATGTTGTATCCTGCCTCTCCTTTTATTAGGGTGAATTCAGATACATTGGGACAGTTTTTAAATTTCAAACTTGTCAAAGGTTTCTTGCCCAACACAGTAAATTTGTGAAATATTAACAGATGAAAGAAAATCATAATCTTAAAAAACATGGCTTATCCTTTTGTTATGACAAAAAAAAAAAATTGGGCTTTTGGTTAAATTTGGCCTTTACTTTTCTCTTCAGTGACATTTTAAAGTGTTATTTATTTGTAGCATGCTTATCCCTGGCATTAGTAAATAAAATTTCAATAACATGACTTCAAATTAATTATAAACAGCAGGACCTAGCAGAAGAAATGGTAGAAACTTTCTTTTAGCAGAACATTGCCTGGACTGAGAGAACTTGTTTGTAACAGCCTGTGCTGTTCAGAAGATGGGAAGATGTGTGTGTATGTAGGAATGTGAGTGAAATTAGAAAAAGTAGCCATTGACCTCATGGCAACAGTGCAGGTGGAATGTGTTTATCACTATGGGGTAATTTGCTTAATTTGCCTTTTTAACCAAAGAATTTTTTTTGTCTGTAATAACCAGTCACATGAGACTATAAAAGATCTTTGATTTTTTCTACATGCTGATGGAGATGATCCCCTGGCCGTGAGTATTGCAATAAAGAAATTATTTGATGGAGAAAAAAGTCTGCTTCTCTGTCTTAAAGTGAATTCCCACCACATTACCATTAATTTCTTACATCAATAACAATAAAAAAAAATGTGTTTTAGGAAAATCTTCAATATTTTCCGGATTCATGCCAAATCTTTTTAAAATTCAATGTGAATAGATTGAGTAGAAAAAACAACAACAACAACAAAAAAACACCACTAAAAGGTACGCAAAATTTTATAATGTATTTCCTGCAGTAGCAGCATAAATAAACAGCATTAATCTCTAAATTGATACGAACACAGTACACAAAGTGAAAAAATATCTCTGATCAATGTTCTTTCCCATATTGCCCTGCTTCTTAGTATGTTTTATAAAAACATTTAATGCACATAAAATCCAGTAAGGGCTGTGGGCTGTTTTATGCATCCGTTATACAATAACAACAATTCATATCATAAGATCCATATCACTTATTATAATCTCGTCACTTACAGTATTTTAAGACCATCTCAGTTAACCTGAAACATGTTGATGGATTAGTTAAACTACTGAACTAGGCTGAAAATGATTAAATTATAACATATGTCCTTGATCCTTGACTACTGAACTAGGCTGAAAATGATTAAATTATAACATATGTCCTTGATCCTTGACTACTGTCCTTGACTACTGAACTAGGCTGAAAATGATTAAATTATAACATATGTCCTTGATCCTTGACTACTGTCCTTGACTACTGAACTAGGCTGAAAATGATTAAATTATAACATATGTCCTTGATTTGAACTTTATGCTTATTTTGTTACAGCAGTCTATGTTATGTAGCATATCATAAACAGGTGTAATATATTAGTCAAGATAATTAGTCAAATTATGTCAACTTCCTGTTTGATGCTGGCCACAACCCCTACATGAATTAGTCATGTTATTTTTATCAAGAAGTTCGACTTCCAGTGCTTTAGTAACAGAAGTTTTGATCTTCACTCATCAGGGCAGAAAATAAACACTGCTAACCAGCTGAACCCTTGGCCTTTTTGCAATTCAAATGAATTGATTTGTGTGAGTGTTGCTAGGGACGCCGAGTCTCGGGTTACCATTGTCAAGGCAACTGGAAGTCCTCAAGCACGCGGTCACTATACAGGTTTTGCATTGGGTTTGCACTGACTGTGAAATGGTGAAGGTGAAACAGGAGCAGCTACACGAGCTGAACATGCACAGAGAAACGTGGTGTTGTGTAGAAGCAGACAGCAGGATCTGTGATCGTCCTGAAAGGAAACATTTTGCCTATCACCTCCGGAACACCTGTGACTTCAGCACCATGCAGGCCGGGAAACCAGAAGACAGATCTTCCTGGATGAAGAGCCAAACGAGTTATCGCGAGAAGAGGCATTTTGACGAGAGCTGTAAGCTGAAACACCTGATTTTAACCTGATGTTTAAACTCCCAGTTAAAACATGTAAACACCATTGTTTAATATAGGTTTTATTTTAAATAATAACGAATACATATTGTGATTAATTAATACAGACTTTATTTATGCACAAAACAGTTCACAAAGTGGCTTTTTGTGAAAGAAAATATTTTGTTATTCTTTTTGACTTAAGTTACATCCCCCTGGGGTTTTACAGAACAAACATATCACAAAATTTTAAACAATTAATTTGAAGAAATGAACATAATTGTAGAGGAACATAAGGGATAAAGAGATCTAAAGGACTACCGCTGTATCTGTGTGCTCCCTTTTCCGACCTAACAAAATATTTTTTGTTTCACTTTCTTACAGATAAAGTTCATTTAATCTGAACAACTGCAATCAAAGTCATCTCTTCCAAAACTCATGACAGTGTTGCAATAAAAGCATGTACCTTCCAAATGAGTGTTTGGATAAATACTTTGTTTACCTTCTTCTTTCATTTTAATTGTTTTGTGTCCTTGGAAGTGATGTTGAACATCTGTACAATCTTACACACTGAAAAACAAACAAACAAATAATTAATGGATAAACATATTTAAATTAATTGCAGAATTAATTAAGTAAACAGGTCAATAATGGCAGGTGTATGTTAAACTCATTAAATTGAAATACTTGCATTTATGAACTTATTTGATTGTAGTAACATGAACATTACGTACATCAATATGTAAATGCAACATATTTTACTTAAATGAAAATTATGCCATTACTTTAAATATGTTGATCTATGAATCGGCAGCAGTGCATGCTGTCACTGAAAAAAAATAATAAAAATCACACATCATAAGAATCCTTCAGTCCCATACGAAAATGTGATATATGGACATATATGAATTTCCAATGCATGTAATATATTAGCATATAAGAATTTCACTTATACAAAATATATACCATATTTACATACAGTTGCAATCAAAATTATTCAACCCCCATTGCAAATCAGGTTTATTGTCAAAATTTACAGACTTTCAGCTGTTTGCAATGAACAAATCAAACAAAAGCAATTGAAATAGTTCAACACAATGAATGCTTCCCCAAAATTCAACTGAAAATGCAACTTATGATGATTTCTCCAGTTTCAAAATTATTCAACCCCTTCATGGCAAGCATCTTTAGTACATAGTAGAGCACCCTTTTGCTGTTATGACCTGCTGCAAACAACAGCATTTCTACAATGTTGCAACAGCATTTCTTTGCATGTGCCAAAAATTCACACCACTGTACCAGCACAAATGCCATCAGAACAAGCGATGATGAACGTGAGCGAGCGGTACCTACCTTAACTGATCTGTTGATTATGGCAGCTGAATTTTTGAATCGTCAGGAAAGTTGATTGGTTAATATGAATGGGGTGGAGTCAGAACATACAGAATGTCATTCCAGTGGATCATTTGCTACAATTTTATTCATTGTTAGTATTTATAGGCCTATACGATTGTTCTTAACTGCTTGTTGTATTTTATTTTTACCTTGCGATATTGTACTGTATTGATGACTGCCATGTGTGGTTTTATATATATCACCTTTTTTCCACATTAATTGATATGGTCCTTGTCCCATTAAAAAAAATGTATACTGTATCTGCTCAGGTTGGTATGTCTAGATAACATTTTTGGTTTGGCATTTGTAACCTCTTGCCCTATAGCTCTACTTTGCCTAAGTTATTTTCTGTTAAATGATTGACTGCTGTATGGAATTCATTATTATGAACCATTAAAGTTGTCTTTCGTGTAATAAATGATCTGTTAATGCTGTGGTATAATTTTGCTGTCAAATTTAATGCGCAAAGTATACTGTGGCACAGGAAACACAGCCATTTAAGTATAGCTCTCCCCCCTGTGTGTGTGTTTGTGTGTGTTGTGATTGTTGAGGCCAAAAAAGCTTGAATTCGCTGCAGCTTTTTCAAAATTTGTGATACAGTGTGCAGAGCTTTTTCTGCCTTTTTTTGTGGAAAACTACTTGAATTGGCGAAATTGTCTTTCACAGTGATGTTTGTTGGTAAGTGAAACCTTTTAGCTGTACTGAATGCATGTTGTGATGTCACGTGACACATCTTGGCCAAAATCTGTGGAAAGTCTGTGGTAATTTTTTTAAATTGTAAGCTCCTCTGAATATTGTGGTGTTTTCTTGATTTTGTGTTCATTTCTACGATTGTGAAATACTGGAGGGAATGAATTGTCTAAATACATCAAATATAAATTACCTTGGAACCAGCTGTATTGTATTTACATGTTGTATTTACGTGTATGGCTAAGACATCATTTTGACATATAGGGGGCACACATACCATCACCATATGATGTTGGTATATGAAAAGATTGGTAAAAGATTGGTCATATATGTTTTGATCATATATGATTTATACATGTAACATATATGAAAACCTTTCTCTGATATATGGACATATATGTTCATATATCAGATTTCTGAATGGGGTCATAAGTTGAGGCCAGCAGACTTAGTAATGTGATGTGCCAATGACAAAGTTCTGGCAGTTTTTGTGTCTAATGCTTGATGAGATTGG
This sequence comes from Ictalurus furcatus, assembly GCF_023375685.1. Taxonomy (NCBI): domain Eukaryota; kingdom Metazoa; phylum Chordata; class Actinopteri; order Siluriformes; family Ictaluridae; genus Ictalurus; species Ictalurus furcatus. The sequence continues at coordinate 9,043,431 of NC_071256.1, forward strand.
AGAACACAAAGTAAGGAATCTGAGATGATTCCTCAATGCAGAATCTCTCCAGATCCTCCAGAGTCGTACATGTTGAATTAATGGTGAAACAGCTACACAAAAGCCTGAACACTGATTTACGTTTCTGTCCTAATGAAGACGACATGGTGTCTTGTGCTTACTTTGTGGCTATGGTGTCCTTGGCAGCACAGCAGGAATCTGTTGTTTATCACAAAAGGGATGTTTTATTGAACAGACATGGTAAGCAGATTTGTTTAAAAGAGGCCATCTCTTGACTTTGCTTCACGAACAAGGATCATTAATGGGGTTGTCCATGTTGATTGCAGGCTCGCTGGTGGCTGACAAGGCCTATGTGGAACAGGCAGACTCGGCTGAGGCTACTGCAGATTATGCGGGGTTATGGGGTCAAGGTTATGCACTGCGGTTGCTCGGTTCTTCCACATGTTCCTCTTTTCCACAAGGCTGCCTCCTTGAGCGTTCTCAAAGGAGGATACAGCTCAGTGAACGGTGTGTCACCAGCCCTCATGGTCAGTGGCTAGGGTAAAACCAATGGCAGGGGTTGATTGATGCAGCAAGCTTTGAGGGAGGCTTTGAGAAGGTCTTTGGAACAGCGATAATATCCAGTGAAACCTACGAACCTTTTCACATTTTGTTTTAGGGACTGGAAACCAAGTAATGGCCTGTACCTTTGCATTGAGGGGCTTAATCCTACTACGGCCAGAAGTTTTTGGAATGTAACACACTACACCGTAGTCATTTATCTAGATTTAAAACTAAAGAAATATAAAATAGCCGGCTGTGCTAATAATTGCAGGTGATGGTGTCAGAATAAATAACATCAGCCATGTTAGCTGCATTTGGTATATCCAAGAGTACACAGTTCATTAGCCTTTGAAAGGTAGCAGGAGCATTTCAGGGGCCAAAAGGAGAAAGTTGTCTAGAGTGGACATCCCACGCACACTGACTAGGAACGGCCAGGCCATATTTCATAATAACACAATTCTGGGCATTTAAATGATAGGGATGTAGGGATGCCTACATCGATATAATGTTCAATCAACTTAGTGCAAGATGGAACATCTTAATCGCCACAGAAATTTCTCAATTAAAACTCCTGTTAAAATTACAGGTTTTTGTGATGAACCCAAAATTTATCATTTTAGATCATTTGTCACTCTGAATGTGATATAGAAACTGACAAAATTCAAGTGAAAAACAAATAGAAAAGTTTTAGGGGAAAATGAAAAAGAAAAAACGTACAATAAACTGACTGTATAAGTGTGCACACCCTTTTATAATGGTGTGTGTGACTATGCTCAGAATTAACCACATTACCAAGAACAGGACGTCCTTCCAAAAGAGAACAAGAGGAAAACTTATCAGGGAAGTTGCCAAGAGACCTACAGCAGCATTAAAGGAGCTGTAGGAATATTTGGCAGGAAGTACTGGTCTATCTCTGCATGTGACAACAATCTCTCTTATTCTTAATATGCTTGTGCTGTAGGGTTGGGTGGTTAGACAGAAGCCCTTTCCCACCTTAAAACACCTAAATCACCCCAAACCATGTGGCAAAATGTGTTGTCGTCTGATGAGACCAAGGTAGAACCTGTTGGGCATAATTCTAAAAGATAAGTTTGGAGCAAAAACAAAACAGTTTATCACCAAAAGAACACTGCAGCCACGGTGAATGGCTATTATGCTATAGGGCTATCTAGTCAAGATAGATGGAATCAAGGGTAGCTGTAATTTCCAGTCTATTGTGGAAAACCCACAAAACCCACAGGCCTCTGTTAGACCTCACTAATGATCTTGTAGCTAAATGAACACAAATCCCCGCAGTCACGCTCCAAAATCTAGTGGAAAGCTTTTCCAGGCCACTTGAGTTCTTCCACTTAGCCAGGTGAGTCTGGTATGCTGATCTCTTCTCCACCAAGAGGTTTTGGATCTCCTGATTGTTTTCAACATGCCCAAGGGTTTTCAAATAACACCAGCCCAGTGCCTGTGCAACCTATGGTAAGTCAGGAATTTTTGCCAATTTTGGAGCTCCATTTCTGATTAGAAATGACACCTCAGTCACTGCCACAGTGCTTATTATTTTTCAGTTGATCATTTTCAAAGTCCACCGTTCATAGACTTTACTTATTTAATCGATCAAATCTTTTGAAGAACCTCACAGTGGGAGCATGGGAGCCTGCCCTCAGTGCACTCTCCTGGGCCAGTACTTAGTAGCAGCTACCAATACAAGTGTAAGTTTAAATCTGTTTTAATGTATATACACATATATAACCAAAAAATATATGTACACTATTTTTACATAGTTGGTACATTGTTAGATGTCTATTCTATGCATACTATTTCACATTTTGGACATCATATTGGTAACTCTGTGATGGAATGAACTGGGGTGAAAATTGGGGAGAGGAAAGGACTACAATATCAAAGGCAAATTTCAAAGGCGTTAAATGTTTGAAAAGGGTGTGAAGGATATTTTCATAAAGGGTCTGAGGCGATGGGTAAGAGTGTTTGTAGAGAACTGGTATTCTACCGCACCTACAGCAACATCACATCTTTACATCTGGAGGCATGTAAGACTGGCCTCAACTCTCAGGAAAAGAAATACCAAATATTTTCAACAAAGGAGTGATGTATATTTCTTTTCCTTTATCCTTGCACAGTGAAGAGCCTGTTCAGAATGTTGGCATAAACAATGCGATAGTTCTTTTCCACAATCTTAAAGAATCTGTACTAACTGTATTCTATAATTAAATTGAATATAAAACCAGCTTTACTTAATAGAGACAAGATAGAATTAGGGTTGCATGAAACGACTTATTCTAATTTTGAGGTTAGTGTTTTACCATAAAAAGAGGCCACTTAAACGCTTTTTTAAACAATGTTGTTAGAAATCAAGGGCATTGTTTATTTTAAAAAACTATAAAAAAAAAAAAAAATTTATCTTAAATTCCATGTATTTGATTTTACATTAAAAAGTAGCATACATACATGTTTGGATTTATAAAATCTGAAACTGATGTGAAAATGTAATAATATTTCCACAAACTGAACAGTATGTATACTATTGTTTTTGTGCTCATGCTTCAGTACTCCAGTGGACATTCAGTTTTCTTGGTGGAGGGCTTTAGTGATGCTGGTGCTACATAACCAAGAGTAAATGAAGGCATGTATGGAATTCCCAACAAAAATAGCTAGGTAGCTGTGGTTTGTTTGATGAAGTTGCAGGATTTCAGCAGCTGTGTTTTGTTAAGTATCTTCATACCATCAGGAAGGAGGATTTCTCTTTTGCTCCTTTGTAGCGAGATACTTTAACAGCAATGGACATAACCTTAATGACATGAATGATAGCATTTAGAAGTCCGACACACATCTTTCTAAACAAGATCTTAAAATGTTCATCTCCTGCCTCCTCAGTTGCTTACTTTCTTCAAACCAAGAAACAAAAAATTATTCATTTATTTATATTCCATATACTGTAGGTATATGTTATTTGGTTTCCTCCAACTTCCCCAAAATTATACCACTACTCTAAATGGCCTTTTATGCATGAAAGTGTGAGTGTGTGAGAGAGTGGTGCACTGCCCAGTGTTATATATATATTATACATGACCCTGACCAGGATAAATGACTCTATTTAAATAAATATTTACGTTTAACTCCAAATCTGGTAAGCCTTAACAGAGAAACAGCTTCAAATCACCAGAATTGTTGGCAGTGTTTACAGTAAAAAAACATGAAACATATTTTTGCTTTGGGTTTGTTAACACTTCCGTGTTGCCCCCATTATGAGTGGTGATGTTACAGAAATGGGGTGTTAAATTACAATAATCATGTTTAGCCACAGGAATGTTTGTATGTATTGTGTTTGCATTTGAAACATGCCACGAGTAACACATCCTGACTAAATATTTACATCCAGTCTCTATCTTTTAATAGAGCTTTCAGACACTCTTTCTATTATTAATGGTCATTTCCAGAAGGAAGTTTTAAGGTTTCCTTCATCAATCCATTTTCTATACCGCTTATCCTACTGGATCGCAGGGAACCTGGAGCCTATCCCAGGGAACATGGGGCACAAGGCGGGGTACACCCTGGACGAGGTGGTAAGGTTTCCTCACTTTTCTAAAAGCTTTCATGTATTCATAATTCAGGATTTAATCATAAATATTTAATAGTACACTTGCTGGTCACTTTATTAGACACATGTCTGCATTGTAGGTAAACAGTTAGGAATCTATGGGTTTTTGTTCATGTGCAATTGTGTTAATTAGCTTCCTTCATCAGGGTCAGTTTCTGACCACAGAATGATGTTAGCTCAAACCAGCAATCCTATTCCACCTGATACACTCACATTAGTGCTACACACACTAGCATTTCATTGTTTGAATCATAGCCGAGTTAATTCAATTCAATTCAATTCAATTTTATTTGTATAGCGCTTTTTACAATAGACATTGTCTCAAAGCAGATTTACAGAAATATCAACACGGTATACAGATATTAAAGGTTCGAATTTATCCCAACTGAGCAAGCCACTGAGTGGCGACAGTAGCAAGGAAAAACTCCCTAAGATGTTTTAAGAGGAAGAAACCTTGAGAGGAACCCGACTCAGAAGGGAACCCATCCTCATCTGGGTAACAACAGAGATTGTGAAAAAGTTCATTATTGACTTATATGAAGTCTGTATGGCCTTAGAAGCAGCCGTAGTCCCAGCAGTCTGGAATTGGAGTAGATGAGAGGTCCATCCAGAGGCAGGACATCCGAAACGGATCAGGCAGGTCCGG